>NC_081574.1:2610980-2653076 GCF_022355385.1 Mustela nigripes | reverse complement strand
GCAGACACTATATAGTACAGATGATCATACCTGTCATCAGTCATGTGTTAACAGACCCTGTACAGTCATAGACTATGCGTTTATTTATATATCTATGTCTGCATGCGTTTACGTGCTTTGGTTACAATGCAGTATATGTAAACACATATATGGCCATATGATAACACCTTATAGTACGATACAATAACATGTATTATAACAATGGTGTAATATAATAAGGTATATAATAACATTCAAATAATCTATAATACATTATGTATTATATAATGATATATATTATAATATAACCTATAGTATTTTTAGTATATATTTCATTTTAGCCAAAGTATGTAAGTAAATAACATAATAGATTCTTAGCATTAAGAATAAAGTTTAACCTGCCACACATTGGGATTGGGATCCCGTGTGGAGAGGCCCTCGTCCCAGAAATGCAGCAGAAAATAGGGTCGCCCCCTCTACTGTCATGCAACACATGTTCATGGGGAACCTGGTGCTAAACCATGTGTAGACGACCTGCTTCTGGGCTGGGGTTTCGTGTGTAGCAGAACAAGCTTCCTCGCTGTGATCTATTGAAAAGTCAGCCCTGGACACAAGGGTTTGTACAAGAAAACAAAAAAAGAAGAAAACAAATTTAAAAACAATTTAAGTTTAAGTCAACAATTGCCAAAGAGATCTCTGTTTGGCTGATGTTGACATGTAGATCTTCATAAATATAACGGGAAATATGGAATAAGTACAGTTAAACAAGTCTCCTTTTTTCCTGCATAACTTCCCAAACTTTGTACCTTTTTCCTCTTCTAAATAGCATCCATTCCTACGAGAATGTGCAGAGTTTTCAGAGCTCATGTCATTCTTCATCTCTCGTGACACATCTGCAGTCTCTCAGGAGGGTCTTCTCCAGACGCAAGTGTGTAGCATCACTAATAAGCAACATGTAGACAATCAGCAAGAAAACATTTAAATAGGGACTGATATGAATCCCCACCAAAAAAGCTGAAGTTTACACCTTATAATTTTCAGAGATCCTTCGTATGTGTGATCAACACCGGATTTTCTATAATGAATGACGGGGCGGACGGGTAGACTCTCTACAGTGGGAGGGTTTGTCAAGCCAAAAGCAGAGAGCAAAGACCTGTTTATTTCCTGCACTCAAGTTCTCTTCGAGCCTGTTGACATTGGTGGCCCCAATCACTTTCTCTGCCTCTCACACACATGTAGAAGCCAAATCTACAGTGAGCACTTGGAGATCTGTGAGATCCAGTTCCGGAGGCTTCTGACATTACCGGGAGCTTGGATGATGGCATGAAGGCTGTTGACATGCATAAGTAAAAAGCGATTCAAATGGTGAAATGATGTATAACTATATACATGAACATTTAATACCTATAAACATATATAAATATATATATACATATACATATAAGCATAAATATGCACAAACACACATATATAACATATATATGTATGCATGTGTACATATATACATATATATATATTTCCATTTAGAGGTTTTTGGAAGATCTCGAATATAAAAACATTTAAAATATTAAGGTTACCAACAGTTAACTGGGATTAACCATGTAGCTACAAGCTACAAAGACAGTTTTGTATTTACATTTAGGAAAAGACAGGTTTTTAGTGAAAGATTTTTAACTCTTCAAGCACCAGGTTCAGATTTTCTGCGTTTAAAGTGAGCTGGGGACCGTCCTCGCAGAGGCGTGCTGAAGCACTGGGTTAAAGCCCGCCGTGCCCCCGGCTCTGTGCCTGGTACGAAACAGGCCTGGAACCGTCTGGGCAGCTCCTTTCGTTAGGCTGCGTGGTTGGGGGTCAGTCCAGGGCAGACACCGCATTTGGCTTTCCTCCAACCATGCGTTCCCGGGAAGGTGTGCTCTGCGTCAGGAAGCTCGGTGGGCGCTTCCCCTCCACGTCTTCCCAGCCGGGCTGCAGTCACAGTACCTGAAAGTGCACGAGCTTGCGTGAACCAGCCTTCCCGAGAAGGCCCAGCTTCTCATTGTTCCTAACGCACACTGTGACTTCATGTTAGTAGGATTTAAGCACAGAGGTGGAAAATGACCTCAGCGTTTCCTGAGTCAGTGTCTTTGGTTCCGTACTATAATCCAGAGCAAAAAGATATACACAACAATAATGCTGTATTTTTTTAACATAAATGACAGTAATTCAATAGCAATTCTTCCATAAAATGTCGTTAAAAAAAGAAACATAATTTTATTAGATAGGAGTTTTCCTACAATATTTTCTATAATATTTAACTGATAATTTTTAACTTGATAATCATTTTTATGGCATATCACTATTTTTTTTAAAAGATTTTATTTATTTATTTGACAGAGAGAAATCACAAGTAGATGGAGAGGCAGGCAGAGAGAGAGAGGGAAGCAGGCTCCCCGCTGAGCAGAGAGCCCGATGCGGGACTCGATCTCAGGACCCCGAGATCATGACCCGAACCGAAGGCAGTGGCTTAACCCACTGAGCCACCCAGGTGCCCCTGGCATAGCACTATTAATAGTAACTTGATAATTAACAAATAACTTCAGTCTGTGAGTACTGTCTGAGCCTTTCTAGTACACCAGGCACTGTTCCAGGCACCAAATAAAACGGGAAGCAGCTAAAGGAACAGAAGCGTAAGACTGTGCCCTCATGCAGCTGACATTTATTTCCTCCACAGAGAAGCCACGGGAAGCCTGCTTTGACCCTGGAAATATAATGAACGGGACAAGAATTGGCACAGACTTCAAGCTTGGCTCAAGTGTCACTTACCAGTGTGATTCTGGCTACAAGATCGTGGACCCCTCGTCCATCACGTGTGTGATCGGAGCAGACGGAAAACCTGCCTGGAGCCAAGCCTTGCCTTCCTGCAACGGTACGCATGGATTCTCGGTTTCTCTCCAATAATCCTAATTTGGAATGCCCGGTCTCGCTTTAAAACCCTGCCACACTTCAGTGCTCTGTTCCTCTAGCAGGAGTTGGCGTCTGATCACACACAATGCTAATGGGGACCAAGGACATCACACTTCTCCCCCATGTAGTGGAACTAGTGTATTGGCCATTACCTGGGCTTCTGGAAGGGCTGGTATTTTTCCCTCAGTTAGATAATTGGACATTTTTAACCTTTGTGTTTGCATATTCCAGGCCTAAGGTACATAAGAGATACAGATGGACATTCGGTGTCTCTGTGCACTGTTTCTTTCTGGGTTTCTCTGTGTCTCTCCTTCTTGTCTGTATTTCTCTCCATGGATATATTTATGTGTCATTTCCCCCAAGATACCAGTCGTTGTAATTCTTTATATAGGCATTAAATGAATAAAGCCACGTATTATAAGTTATGGTCAACCTTCAGGGACAGAGCTCGCTGCGGTGAGAGCAGCCTGGGGGCTGGTGCACTGGGCCGTGGAGGGACAGGAGGTGACATAGATTTCCTGGTCTGTGGCCACACTCTGTATGTGACTCTAGGCCGTAGTTGCATCAGAGTCTCCAGACAAAACTCCTTCAGCTCTAGATGGGCGACTTGTGTCCTCCCCTCTGAGACTCACACACATTAAAAAAGAAGATGGTAAAACCCCATGAGTTTTGGCAGAAAAAAAAAAAAATGATTTCCAAGTTATATTGGGATGAGCTCAAGGACCAGCTCAGTTAGATACCTTGAACTTACCCCAAACTTTTCGCTGTCCCCCCAGTTCAGCTCACAGTGTTACTAGTGCTTTCAGACCAAATAGGTGAAATTTAAAAGTCAGCACATAAAAATTCAAGCAAACAAAACAAACAAACGTGCCTTATGCCCTGAGCTGCACCGCGCCTCTGGCTTTCGGTGTTTATGAACCTGGAAGCTTTTTGGCTGAGGAAGCCTGTCAAGCCAGGATCCAGCTCCAGTTTCTGGCACTCAGCAAGCCCTGCGTAGAGGGTTCTAGAAAAAATGAACCAATCGGCAAATGGCCAAAAGCCATTTCTTTTTTTAAGATTTAATTTATTTATTTGTTAGAGAGAGAGTTAGAGAGAGAGAGCACACACAAGTAGGCAGAGAGGCAGACAGAGGCAGTGAGAGAAGCAGGCTCCCCGCTGAGCAAGGAGCCCGATGTGGGACCCGATCTCAGGACCCTGGGTGTCCCCAAAAGCCATTTTTAATGGAAAAATCTGAAGAAAAGAAAAGAAAAGAAAGAAACAGTCTGTAGCCTGTTGAAACTTCCTAATTTTACACGTTTCGATAATAAAGATACAACCCTTGATGCTTCTGAGATCAGGGGTCTGGAAGAGCAGAGCGTGCTGCAGCAGCGTGAAAGTGCTGTGATCCCCCTGCGTGGTACATCTGTCCACGACGGTTTCCATGCGTGTCTGAACGTGACAGGGCCATCCGAATACAGTGCCTTCAAAGTGTGTGTTAGGGCGTGGAGGGTTTCCTCATTGCAAATCGATAGTGCCCCCGTGGCCTCTGACCAGCGATGGGGTGGTGGTGGGCGTGCCTGCAGGATCTCAGCCTAGGGGCAAAGCCACATGTTTGGAACCTACTTCCAGACCAACGGTCAAGCCCCTGGGTGAGGTGGAAGTGGCCCAGAGCCTGCGGACCTCTGAGTCCTCTCTAGAGCGACATGGTAACATGCCTAGCAACATGGGTTACCCTAATGATCATGTGGACATTTAGCTGTACGAGATAGACCTAAAAATACCCATACATGTATAGACTACATCTCACAGGAACTTAATACAAATTCCATCTTATATTAGTTACATTTAAAAGGCAAGTACCACTTATACAATATAAATAATGCCCAATATATAGAATAAAATGTCCAAGCATCTCATAGATTTGAAATGACCCAGAAATATCATTCATCTCAAATTCTTAAAAAGTACTCTAAAATTTCTGTTTCAATGTTTGCTGCTATTTTTTACATTTGAAAGTTTGAAAATCACTTGTTATATATGTGAATTATTCTTTATATATAAGCATATCCACACCTACAAATATAAAGGGAAATAAATCTTTAAACATATAATAAAAATATATATTATTTATTTATATTGTTAGTAATGCACAAACATAAAATATAATAATGTATATTAAATATATACTATTTAAATGAATATATTAGGAATTAGTAAATATATTAGGTTAAATAAAAAATTGATATATATTACATGTAGATTAAATATATATGTATCATGTACATGATATGTGTACATATATATAAAAACAATTTTATAAGGGAATCTTGTAGATTTTTAGCTCTAGGTAACATAAGTTAGTTTTGAATTTTAAATCATGATCAGAAAGGTTGGTTTATGAATCCATACTTTCCAAGGATCTATTTTTTTTTTTTAGGATTTTATTTATTTATTTGCAAGGGAGAGAGACAGAGACAGAGCACAGCCATGAGGAGAGGCAGAAAGAGAAGCAGACTCTGTGGCTGAGGAAGGAGCCCAGTGCGGGGCTCGAACCCAGGACCCTGGGATCATGACCTGAGCCAAAGGCAGACGCTTCACCCACTGAGCCTCCCTGGTACCCCTCCATCGATCTTTTTAATGAAAAATGCTGAACAGCTACATATTTAAGTTACTGCGTGAGTTGGTTTGGGAGATTGAACAACAGAAAGGCCGCAGGTCCTTCTTGCTAAGTTGACTAAAAACTAGGAGAGGCCTCTGGGAGGTGAACACAGTGGTGGGCACTGCAGGGCGCCCGCAGGAAGCGGGGAGGAGGAGAGCCTCTAGTTGGAACACAGAAAGGGTACGGTGTGAGCTCAGGCCCCTGTCAGGGAGTGGGTCCTGCTTGTGGGGCCCTGTGCCCCATCCCTGTCCTGCAGGAGGGCCCCTGGGACATGGGTGTGGAGCCCAGCTGGCCACCAGAAAACTGCCCTCACACTGAAAACCACCAGCCCTGTGGCTCCTGAAAGACCTGGAGAGTGCACACCACGGGCAATGGTGCCGGGGACCATGGGCTGCCTGCAAGCTGCCCGCCTGTGTCTTGAGGACCCTCATGGTTTGGGAAGGGGGTTTTCAGGGTGGGCTAGAGCTGTGCCCCAGGGTTATCCATCTAGAGGCAGTCGGATCCCGGCTTCACCGTCCAGGGCTTAGAGGGCAAGAATTTCTACCTCACAGCACTGGGAAGATTGAATGGGGTACGCATAAGGCTCCCAAGCAAAGTAGATGCTCAACAAATAGAACATCTTGATTCTTTAGGTACATTTTGTTCTCTATGTGCATTTTAATCTGTATGTAAACGGCACACATGATCATTTTCAGGGAACAAAAGGCCATGATCCCAGACTCCCATCCAGTCCCAGGTGTGTGCAAATCCCTCTCAGATATCTCAATAGAGATTATATACAGGGACCAAAGGAAAAATAAGAAAGGTGAGTTTTCGACTTTGTTAAATAATAATGTTGGAGGAATTAAATTTGAAACTTAAATACAATTTGAACTGATTGGAGAATGATAATAAATAGTTTAGCCATAGAATAAACATAAACAATGAAGTCACATCTGGACAATATATATATATAGTCAAATTTTAACAGTCAAGCACTGTTTCTATTTGCCAGTCCTCAAAGTGCATAAAACATAAATTTTTATTAATGCTATTTATTTACATTTCAGTAAAACTCAATTCCCAAATCATTAAGCCAGAAATTATCTCCTGCATAGTTTATTTTGGATCTGTCATGGAGAAAAGCACATTTCTTGCATGAATCAATAACTGAGGGTTGTTCAGATGACTCACTAAATCAGGGGACTTCAGCTATATTTTAAACATTTTGATAGTTCATATATTTTGGAATGCAGTCAGTGCAGTTTGGACTAGTTTTGTTTTAAATGTAGGATTTTTTTTTTTCTTGGTGATTCATCTGTTGCCTCCAATTTTTCTTCACTGAAATTTACTATAAAGTCAGAACTGAAATTGAAACACCCTAGATCCCTTTCGTGGGGCAGGGTGTTTGCTGTGTTATTTCTGGTTTGCATTCAACCTGATGGTATTTGTTGCCTTTACGTGTGAGACATATATTCCAATTAACCAGAGGGATGAGTACGTTTCTTGTGACCATCTGTAATGATGCTGTTGTTACTCTATTCATTTGGGAAATGATCTGTTTAATACATTGATTACCAAAGAGTAAGTATATATCTATTTTTCTTTTATCACAGGATCATAATTTTTTATTTATGGAAAAGCCCACACCCATATATTTCTTACATCAACACAGTCATATGGACAGAATAATTACTGAGAATGAAATGAAAGTTCTCTACATTTTTTTAAAAGATGCTTTCTTTTCTTTTCTTTCTTTCTTTCTTTCTTTCTTTCTTTCTTTCTTTCTTTCTTTCTAATCAATTATTTTTATTAACATATAATGTATTATTTGATCCAGGGGCACAGGTCTGTGAATCATCAGAGACATACTTCACAGCACTCACCATAGCACATACCCTCCCCAGTGTCCATCACCCACCCACCCTCTCCCTACCCCCCTACCCCCAGCAACCCTCAGTTTATTTTGTGATATTTAGAGTCTCTTAAGGTTTTTTTCCCTTCTGGTCCCATCTTGTTTCATTTTTTTTCCTTCCCTACCTCCCAAACCCCCTGCCCTGCCTCTCAACTTCCTCTTATCAGGGAAATCATATGATAATTGTCTTTCTCTAATTGACTTATTTCACTTAGCATAACACCCTCTAGTTCCATCCACATCACTGTAAATGGCAAGATTTCATTTCTTTTGATGGCTGCATAGTATTCCATTGTGTATATATACCACATCTTCTTGATCCATTCATCTGTAGATGGACATCTGGGCTCTTTTCATAGTTTGGCTACTGTGAACATTGCTGCTATAAACATAGGGGTGTGTGTGCCTCTTTGGATCACTATGTTTGTATCTTTGGGATAAATACCCAGTAGTCAAATTGCTGAGTCTATTTTCAACTTTTTTGAGGAACCTCCATGCTGTTTTCCAGAGTGGCTGCACCAGCTTGCATTCCCACCAACAGTATAGGAGGCTTCCTCTTTCTCTGCATCCTCTCCAATATCTGATGTTTCCTGACCAGTTAATGTTAGCCACTCTGACTAGTGTGAAGTGGAATCTCATTGTGGGTTTGATTTGTATTTCCCTGATGCCCAATGATGTTGAGCACTTTTTCATGTGTCTCTTGGTATTTGGGTGGTATTTTTTGTCTTATTTGTCTTCTTTGCAGAAATGTCTGTTCATGTCCTCTGCCCATTTCTTGATTGGATAATTTGTTCTTTGGGTGTTGAGTTTGATAAGTTCTTTATAGATTTTGGACACTAGGCCTTTATCTGATATGTCATTTGCAAGTATCTTCTCCCATTCTGTCAGTTGTCCTTGGTTTTGTTGGCTATTTCCTTTGCTTTGAAAAAGCTTTTGATCTTGATGAAGTCCCATTAGTTCATGTTTGCCCTTGCTTCCCTTGCCTTTAGTGATGTTTCTAGAAAGAAGTTGCTGTGGCTGAGGTTGAAGAAGTTGCTGCCTATGTTCTCCTCAAGGATTTTGATGGATTCCTGTCTCACATTGAGGTCTTTCAACTATTTTGAATCTATTTTTGTGTGTGGTGTAAGAAAATAGCCCAGTTTCATTTTTCTGCATGTGGCTGTCCAATTTTCCCAACGCCATTTGTTGAAGAGACTGTCTTTCCTGCTTTGAAGGACATTCTTTCCTGCTTTGTTGAAGATTAGTTGATCATAGAGTTGAGGGTCTATTTCTAGTTTCTCTGTTGTGTTCCTTATATCTATGTGTCTGTTTTTGTGCCAGTACCATACTCTCTTGATGATGACAGCTTTGTAATAGAGCTTGAAGTCTGGAATTGTGATGCCACCAACTTTGGTGATCTTTTTCAACATTCCTCTAGCTATTGGGGTCTTTTCTGGTTCCATATAAATTTTAAGATTGTTTGTTCCATTTCTTTGAAAAAAATTGATGGTATTTTGATAGGGACTGCATTAAATGTGTAGATTGCTTTAGGTAGCATAGATATTTTCACAGTATTAGTTTTTCTAATCCATGAGCATGGAACATTTTCCCATTTCTTTGTGTCTTCCTCAATTTCTTTCATGAGTAATTTATAGTTTTCTGAGTACAGAAAACTATATATTCTTTGCCTCTTTGGTTAGGGTTATTCCTAGGTATCTTACGGTTTTGCGTGCAGTTGTAAATGGGATAGACTCCTTAATTTTTCTTTCTTCTGTTTTGTTGTTGGTTTAGAGAAATGAAACTGATTTCTGTGCCTTGATTTTATATCCAGATACTTTACTGAATTGTATGAGTTCTAACAGTTTTGGAGTGGAGTCTTTTGGGTTTTCCACATAGAGTATCATATCAGCTGCAAAGAGTGAGAGTTTGACTTCCTCTTTGCTGATTCAGATGCCTTTTATTTATTTTTTGTTGTTGTTGTCTGATTGCTGAGGCTAGGACTTCTAGTACTATGTTGAATAGCAGTGGTGATACTGGACATCCTGCCATGTTCCTGACCTGAGGGAACTGCTCTCAATTTATGCCCATTGAGAACTATACTTGCTTTGGGTTTTTCATAGATGGCTTTGTTGATATTGCGGTATGTACATTCTGTCCCTATACTTTGAAGAGTTTTGATCAAGAAAGAATGCTGTACTTTGTCCAATGCTTTTCAACATCTATTGAGAGTATCAAATGGTTCTTGTTGTTTCTTTTATTAATGTTTTATAACACATTGATTGGTTTGCAGATGTGGAACCAACCTTGCAGCCCTGGAATAAATCTCACTTGGTCGTGGTGAATAATCCTTTTAATATACTGTTGGATCCTGTTGGCTAGCATTTTGGTGAGAATTTTCATATCTGTGTTCATCAAGGATATTGGTCTGTAATTCTTTTTGGTGGGGTCTTTGTCTGGTTTGGGGATCAAGGTGATGCTGGCCTCATAAAATGAGTTTGGGAGTTTTCCTTCCATTTCTATTTTTTGGAACAATTTCAGTACCAATTCAGTTCAGTTTGATTCTTCTTTAAATCGTTGGTAGAATTCTCCTGGGGAGCTGTCTGGCCTAGGTTCTTGTTTGTTGGGAGGTTTTTGATTGACTGCTTCAATCTCCTTACCAGTTATGGGTCTGTTCAGTTTTCTATTTCTTCCTGGTTTAGTTTTGGTAGTTTATAGGTCTCTATGAATGCATCCATTTCTTCCAGATTATCAAAATTGCTGGTGTATAATTACTCATAATATGTTCTTAAAATTGTTGGCATTTCTTTGGTGTTGGTTGTGATCTCTCCTCTTTCATTCATGATTTTATTAATTTGGGTCCTTTCTCTTTTCTTTTTGAGAACTCTGGTCAGGGATTTATCAATTTTATTAATTCTTTCAAAGAACAAGCTCCTAGTTTCATTGATCTGTTCTACTGTTCTTTTGGTTTCTATTTCATTGATTTCTGCTCTGATCTTTATGATTTCTCTTCTCCTTCTGGGTTTAGGCTTTCTTTGTTGTTCTTTCTCCATCTCCTTTGGTGAAGGGAGGGGTTGAATACTTGAAACCTTTCTTGTTTCTTGAGAACGGCTTGTATTGGTATATACTTTCCTCTCAGGACTGCCTTTGCTGTGTCCCACAGATTTTGAATAGTTGTATTTTCTTATCATTTGTTTCCATTAATTTTTTTTCAAATCTTTAATTTCCTGGTTTACCCATTCATTCTTTAGTAAGATTCTCTTTAGCCTCCATGTATTTGAGTTCTTTCCAACTTTCCTCTTGTGATTGAGTTCTAGCTTCAGAGCATTGAGGTCTGAAAATATGCAGAGAATGATCCCATTCTTTTGGTAGCAGCCGAGACCTGATTTGTGACCCAAGATGTGATCTATTCTGGACAATGTTCCATGTGCACTAGAGAAGAATGTGTATTCTGTTGCTTTGGAATGGAATGTTCTGAATATATCTGATGTCCATCTGGTCCAATGTATCATTTAAGGCCTTTATTTCCTTGTTGATCTTTTGCTTGGATGATGTGTCCATTTCAGTGAGGAGTGTGCTAAAGTCCCCTACTATTATCATATCATTATCAATTAATTGATTTATATTATTGGCTGCTCTCATGTTAGTGGCATCGATATTTAAAATTATTAGATCTTCTTGTTGGACAAACCCTTTAAGTGTGATATAATGTCCTTCATCATCTCTTATTATAGTCTTTAGCTTAAAATCTAATTGATTTGAAGGATTGCCTTAAAATATATAATATTTTAATATTGACATAAGGATAATACTGATATAAGGATTGCCACCCCAGCTTTCTTTTGATGACCATTAGCATGGTAAATTGTTTTCCACCCCCACACTTTAACTTTGGGGGTGTCTTTAGGTCTAAAATGAGTTTCTTGAGACAGCATATTGATGGGTCTTGTTTTTTTTATCCGTTCTGATACCCTGTGTCTTTTGATTGGGGCATTTAGCCCATTTACACTCAGGGTAACTACTGAAAGATATTAATTTAATGCCATTGTATTGCCTGTAAGGTGACTATTACTGTCTCTGTTCCTTTTTGGTGTACTACTTTTAGGCTCTCTTTTTGCTTAGAGGATGCCTTTCAGTATTTCTTGTAGGACTGGTTTAGTGTTTGCAAATTCTTTAATTTTTGTTTATCCTGGAAGCTTTTAATCTCTCCTATTTTCAATGAAAACCTAGCTGGATATAGTATTCTTGGCTGCATGTTTTTCTCATTTAGTGCTCTGAATATATCATGCCAGTTCTTTCTGGCCTGCCAGGTCTCTGTGGAAAAGTCTGCTGCCAATCAAATATTTTCACCATTATATGTTGCAGACTTCTTGCCCTGAGCTGCTTTCAGGATTTTCTCTTTGTCACTAAGACTTGTAAGTTTTACTGTTAGATGACAGGTTGTGGACCTATTTTTATTGATTTTGAGGGGGATTTTTTGCGCCTCCTGGATTTTGATGTTTGTTCCATTTGCCATATAAGGGAAATTTTCTACTATAATTAGCTCCAATATACCTTTGCCCCCCTCTCTCTTTCTTCTTCTTCCGGAATCCCAATTATTCTAATATTGTTTCATCTTATGGTATCATTTATCTCTCAAATTCTCCCCTCTTGATCCAGTAGTTGTTTGTCTCTCTTTTGCTCAGCTTCTTCACTCTCCATCATTTGGTCTTCTTTTTTTTTTTTTTTTTTTTTTTTTTTTTTAAAGATTTTATTTATTTATTTGACAGAGAGAGATCACAAGTAGGCAGAGAGGCAGGCAGAGAGAGAGAGAGGAGGAAGCAGGCTCCCTGCGGAGCAGAGAGCCCGATGCGGGACTCGATCCCAGGACCCTGAGATCATGACCTGAGCCGAAGGCAGCGGCTTAACCCACTGAGCCACCCAGGCGCCCTATCATTTGGTCTTCTATATCACTAATTCTCTCTTCTGCCTCATTTATCCTAGGAGTAAGAGCCTCCATTTTTTATTGCATCTCATTAATAGCTTTTTTAAAATTTCATCTTGGTTAGATTTTAGTTATTTTATCTCCAGAAAGAGATTTTATTTGTCCAGAAAGGGTCTCTCTATTATCTTCCATGTCTTTTTTGAGCCCAGCTAACACCTTGAGAATCATTGTTCTGAACTCTAGTTCTGACATATAACCAATATCCATATTGATTAGTCCCTAGCCATCGGTACTGCCTCTTCTTCTTTTTTTGTGTGTTGTTTTTCTGCTTTGTCATTTTATCTAGATAAGAATATATGAACAAGAGAATAAAATACTAAAAGGGTATTTTAGTATGTACGCTAACCAAGTCAGAAGATATCCATAACTGGAGGAAGAAGAAAAGGGAAAAAAGAAATAAAAATTTAAAAAAAAATAAAAATAAAAAAATTATCTATCTGTCATCTCTCTCTCTCTCTCTATGTGTGTGTATATATATATGACTGGTGAATAGAATAGAGTCACCCACTTGATTTTGGGTATATTTTGGTTTCTTAGAAGAAGTTACCTTCCAAAATTTTAAAGAAAGAAAAAATTATATATGTATATACATACAAAAATAAGGGTAAGCACAATGAAGGGATGGAATATGACTGTAAAGATGAAAATTTTTAAAAAATCCTAGAAAGGGAATGGATAAAATAAGTTTGTTGGAAAAAGGTAAAAAAGAAAAAAGAGGAAGGAATGTGCTCAGGCTGGAGACTAGACCAAAGCTATGTGCTAGATTAGAGTATATTTTGATCTATTAGAAGAAATTGTATCCCAAATTTTTTAGAAATAAAAACCTATGTGTAGGGACACCTAGGTGGCTCAGTTGGTTAAGCAGCTGCCTTCAGCTCAGGTCATGATCCCAGCATCCTGGGATCGAGTCCCACATCAGGCTCCTTGCTCTGCAGGGAGCCTGCTTCTCCCTCTGCCTCTGCCTGCCACTCTGTCCACCTGTGCTTGCTCTCACTCTTTCTCTCTCTGACAAATAAATAAATAAAATCTTTAAAAAAAAACTATATGTATACAAAAAATAAGTTTAAATACAATGAGGGGATATAATATGACTATAATAATGAAGTTTTAAAAAGTTTTTTTTAGAAAGATTTTATTAAGATAAACTAGTTAAAAATGCTGAAGGTGGAAAGAGGAAAAGTTAAAAAATAGATGAAAATAGATAAAATGGATAAAAATAGATAAAAAATAAGAAAAGAATAAAATTAAAAAGAAATTTAACTCTGCAAGACTAAAGGATCATGGGGGAAAAAGCTGTGAGTTCTATACGTTGCGTTCCCCAGTGGAGTTCCTCTGTTCTCCTTGATTAGTGAGCTCGGTCTTGGCTGGATGGTCTTGCTGAATTTCTTGGGGAAGTGGGCCTGTTGCAGTGATTCTCAAATGTCTTTGCCTGAGGTGGAATTGCACCGCCCTTGCGAGGGGCTATCCCCCACCCCCACCCGTGGTCTATCTTCCCGTAGCTTCCGATTCACGTCTCAGCACATCCTACCTTCCAGAAAATGGTCCCTTTTCTGTTTCTAGAATAGCTGCTCTTCTTCTCGTCTGTCTCCTGTTGAGTTTGACCAAATAGTTCAGAGTGGTTTCATACCTATCTAGCTCAGCTCCTGAGATACAATGTCGTTTTAGTCTTCTACCCCTCTGCCATCTTGCCTCTCCTCTCTACATATGTTTTTACCAATTTCACAAGTGTTGGATTGTGTTTGAAGTATACAGTTCATGTGTTTATCTTTAGTGTCTGAGTAAGAACATGCAGGCATAATGCAATTTATCAAGGAAACAGTGGACCTAAAATATTAGGTCAGTTTCCTTTCATGTTGTCTTTTTTTTTTTTTGTCTTCTATTATCATAAAATAATACTCTTTCATCTCTTGAGCAAAATAAATCTTTGTACTTATTGTTTCACAAACTCATCAGACCATGTCCTTGATAAGACAGAAGTCTGTCTGATAATTTGGGCATCCAGATGTTACCCCATTTACTTGAGTTTTTTATTTATACCTGTGCTTAAAATTTGAAATGGATGAATTTTATAGATGAAAAAAAAGGATATTTGCACAATTATCTGCTTGAATTTTATGTGGCTGAAAGATGATAAATTTCTATTTTTTATTGGTACTTGTTTTTTAAATTTTGAACTTTACACTTTTTAGAAAAAAAATAGTCCTGAAATAACCCAATTACACTTATGGATGAGGTGAAAAAAAATTGTTGTATCTAAAATAATAGAATGAGTCACCAGCATTTCTTGCAACTTGGGAGTTTAACTTATTTTTTTTTTAAGATTTTATTTATTTGACAGAGAGAGAGAGAGAGATCACAAGTAGGCAGAGAGGCAGGCAGAGATTGAGAGGGGAGGAAGCAGGCTCCCTATGGAGCAGAGAGCTTGACGTGGGGCTCGATTCCAGGACCCTGGGACCATGACCTGATCCGAAGGCAGAGGCTTTAACCCACTGAGCCACCCAGGCACCCTGGGAGTTTAACTTATAACCAGAAGTTGAAACAAAATGTTTTTATTTAGAATTGTAACAACACCAATGGAAATGCATTTATTTTTATTTATTTATTTATTTATTTATTTATTTATTTATTTTTGAAATGCATTTAAATGATAAAACTATTCCGAATTAAGGCATCAGCTTGAAGACCACAGTTAGTATAGTTAAATAAAATCTCTGGAAGCTGATCACAAATAGATCAAAGCTACTGGATTCATAAGCTATTTTCCTTTGACACTTAAGATATTTAAAATAAGATATAAATTTAGCGTGCCATCATAAGGTAACAGCTTTGAAATCTCGCAAATCACGAATGAGGTGCTTGGAAGTTAGGGTCAGTATATTCCCAGGAGCGTGAACCATTGTGGAGAAAGCCCATCAATTAGAACTTCACATATCCTGATTAACATTTAAAAGAGTCAATATATTATCTTTTACTTCTGCCTTCTTTTAGTGCTTGAATACCCTCATATCAAGAAGAATGAGTTGTAGAAATACAGACTTTGTCAAATGCTGAAAATGACTCTGACGTCCGGTCCAGGACGGTGTATCTGAGATGCGGTGGTCAGACGGCAGGGGTCGTCGGTTCAGTGTCTCCCGTTCCCGGCGTGCTCCGCAGACCGGGAGCTCTTCTTCAGTGAAAGAAGAGGGACTGGAGTAGAGGCAGTTTAATTAAAACACTGGAAATCATGAGACTGGGATTCAATTGAATGTCCGTTTTAAGATGCTTACAGAGATTTTCTCAGCAAAAGCATCACACAAGGGAAGAAAATCATCAGAAGGGAAATAAAGGCACCCAGACCCCGAGCTCTGCGAGTAACACCCCATCTTCTATCTGCCCAGACTTCCTAGTTAGGAATTGATTTGGTTTTAAGCCAAACTTACAGGAAAAGATTCTGGCACATTAGTATTCCTTCTGTTACTCTTGAACTGAACCCATGAGACCAAAAGTTAAAGCAACAACCAAACGTTAAAAGCAAACATTATTTTTTCTAAAACCCATAATAACATAAAATCAGTAGAAAACTGAAATCATCCTTGTAGGTCTGAAATTAATCTGATGACTGGGACCGGGCAGAAAATTCTGATGAGTTTTGGTAATTCAAGAATCTCTCTGTATCGAACTTGTTATTGGGTTAGAGCCGTTTTCATGATTATTTCAGCCCATCTGAGAGAGGTCCGAAAATCATCTTAGTTGTCCTCCTAAGCTGAGTCTCTTCATTCAAACCTGGAAACCCTCTGTGTTTCATTCTCCGTCACTTGGGACAGCAAGGTTAAGCAGTCTCTCACATTGCTACTTTGTTATGTTTTTGTGACAACGGTGGCCCGTGACCTTTGCTTGATTCCACCTGCAGCTCCCTGCGGAGGGCAGTACACGGGATCTGAAGGGGTCGTTTTGTCGCCCAACTACCCTCATAATTACACGGCTGGCCAGATATGCCTCTACTCCATCACGGTGCCCAAGGAGTTCGGTAAGTTGGTTTTTAAGCCTTGTAGTCGCCATCCCATGTCATATTGGTTTCATTGATGATTCTTCTGCCATTTTATAAGGAAGTATTTCAGCTCTCGATATAACAAAATAATACACAAGAAGATGAGTTGTATTGCAGCAGAGGTTTTCTGAAGGTACAGAGTATCCACTACAATTCTTTCATCGATGTGATATAAAATGCTTAATGTTCTTCTAAGATCGTGATCCAGAATAATCAGAGAGAACACAATTGGCTTTGCTTCTACTTTTGCTAGAAAGCATCTCCCCCCGCCCCCACCCCAGGGAGGATCACCAAGAAAAATGGGCCAGGGGAACACTGTCTGTTAATTTGTACATACATTTTGTAATCAGATTATGATGGAAATCCCTGGATCACTGAAGTCCCCTCTGAGTGACTGTGATGCAGAAATAGGCTGAGCCCCCATCTGGTTCCTTTGCACGTAATTTGTGGTGGTCTCTCCACATGCTTCCAACTGAGCCGGCTTTCCGAAAGGCTTCGTTTCCAGAAGGGCCTTCCTGGGGTGGGGGGTGAGGTCTGCCCTCTGTCTACCCAAAGCTGGATTACCGCACCCCCAATCTCACTCTTGACCACAGATGTTTCTTATGATTTGAGTTATTTTCCAGAGTCAAAGAGATAGAAGCTTTTATAGCTTCATAGCCAAGGTTCTTTTTTTCCCCTCCAATACTAAAATTTAAAACCTTACATAGTTAAGGTGTTTTTTGTTCTCTAGAGTCAAAATAGCAGCCACCTACTCATAGATATAAAGCAAAATTATAAAAATTCTAAGGGTAGAATCTGTTTGAGGGAAAACATCTTAAAAAGTACAGTTATATGACAGGAAAGTTAATTGCTGGTTAAGAAAATGGCATGTGGAGATCATATCATATCATATGATCTCCCTGATATGAGGAAGTGGTGATGCAACATGGGGGCTTAAGTGGGTAGGAGAAGAATCAATGAAACAAGATGGGATTGGGAGGGAGACAAACCATAAGTGACTCTTAATCTCACAAAACAAACTGAGGGTTGCTGGGGGGAGGGGTTTGGGAGAAGGGGGTGGAATTATGGACATTGGGGAGGGTATGTGCTTTGGTGAGTGCTGTGAAGTGTGTAAATCTGGCGATTCACAGACCTGTACCCCTGGGGATAAAAATATATGTTTATGAAAAATTAAAAATTAAAAAAAATTTAAAAAAAAAAGAAAATGGCATGTGGGAGACCAGTGGTTTCTGTAAATTTCTGTTATTTACGATGCACAGGTCTGTTCACGCTAATGAAAACCTCTGCCAGGCGCTGATGTCAGCCTTAGGTAGTTTAGATCACAGGCCCTTCGTGAACGGTGTGATGTACCTTGCTTGGTCTCTGAAGCCCCAGCACTAGTGTCCACCCTGGGTCAGTTCTCAAGAGTAATGGGGTTTTCAGGTGGGGCCTTTCTTGTAGCATCTCGCTCGGTTAAGAGGAGATGGTGTTCTGAGCATCAGGGATGATGGGCGTGTTCCTGGAGACCAGGGCAGAGGGACCAGCTTCCCAAGGGCAAAGGGCTTCACTTACTCTGCGAATGAATAGCACCTCCTACTCTCATTTAAGAAAGTGAGAGGACTTCAGAGTGTTCACTTTTGTTATAATAAACAGACAAGAAAACTTAGAATAGCTCCTAATCCCCACTCTTTATGCCAGACCAATTCATCTGATTTCACTGACTTGGTCCCAGTAAATCCACTTTTTCCACCTAAGTGCCCCGCAGCAGCCTCCAATTACTTGCCATGAATATTCCTCTTATTTCTGTTCCTAGATACGTGACAGACTGTACTTATCACAATGGAATATAGCAGCCAGAGCCTATGATTTTGGTTTGTTTCAAAGTTTACTGAATTGTCACAATGTGTTTTTTTTAGCAGAAAAAAAAAATGGTCAAACCTCTATCCTAAATATTGAGCATTGTTTCCCAATCTGAAATGTGTAATGATATACATGTATCACGTTGTATCAGGCAGAAAATTTTAATTTGAAATGAAAATAGTTATATGGAGTATTTAATGAAAATCTATAGTGTCTTATATCTTCTATTTTCTACTCTTCTTTACTCTTTCCTGGGAAGTAAATTAATTCAATAATTAATTCAATAATCGTCACAAGTCTGTGCCTGTGAAATGCCCATTTTTTAAAATCCCTCGTCGGCTGACGGGGTGAACATTGCTGGTGGGAAGTGACACAAGTGCGGTGAGCGCAGGCTCCAGTGGGAAGGATGTTTCAGGCAGGTCTTCACATACCCCAATCTCTCCCTATTTTCACTCAAAAGCATCACCGAAGGGGGCGCCTGGGTGGCTCAGTGGGTTAAGCCGCTGCCTTCGGCTCAGGTCATGATCTCAGGGTCCTGGGATCGAGTCCCGCATCGGGCTCTCTGCTCAGCAGGGAGCCTGCTTCCTCCTCTCTCTCTCTCTGCCTGCCTCTCTACCTACTTGTGATCTCTCTCTGTCAAATAAATAAATAAAATATTTAAAAAAAAAAAAAAGCATCACCGAAGTACCCTTTCTAAAACAAAGCTCTGATCATGGAAACACCGTGATCGGCATCTTCCCTCCCTTTTTGCCCACAAGCAAACCCCACGTATTTGGGTGTGGCCTGCCAAGCCCTGAAGTCTCAGGCTGCTGTGGCCTTTGCTGCCCGATTCCCTCCTCTCCCTTCCTCTTGGAGCACCTGCCAAACCAGACCAATGACCACATTCCATGGTCCCCTGCGGAATCGGGGTCTGATGGTCACGGGCTGAAAGGAGCGCCCTGCATGTCATTCGTGCACACGAAGGGTTACAGTCCTCCTGCTTTAAGACCAGCGATGCTGCTGTCTCCCCAGCTGGACATGGACTCCCCCACAGCTGGAAACAGCTGCCCTGTGGCTCACGTCCTATAGCTCCTTACTCATTCCTGTCACAGTCACGTCTAGCTGCAGTGTCCACAGCACGGAGCACTGGTCACTCGTGGCAGACATCTGCTCTTTGGGGCGGAACCAGTCCGGGGCCTGAACTCAGCCCCAGCAGCTCACCAAAGCAGCCTCAGTTCTGCTGATGTGCAGAACCTGACTCTTGCACATGTTGGCACACAGCCGGCCCGGGGTCTTGTTTCTAATCTCAGCCGTCTTCAGATTCTGCTGTAAAGTGGATGCTTTCTAAAAGTCTCTTAAAGTATGATTGATTGATTAATTAGCTAAATCAAAGTTTCTTGAAGTCATGGGCTTATGATTCACTTTTATACTATTGAAAAGATGCAAGCATCCTCCTCCAACATGATGAAGAATTGTTTTGGGGGGCGGGAGGTTTGAACAAAGGCATTGTATGAGCCAGAACCGTGTGGAAATCATAACGTTCTCTTCCGCTTTTTAATTTTTTGTTTTAGACTATCTCATGCACAGGGAAAGCCCTCCTTGCTCTCATGCTTCCTTAATCGTTTCTCTCCAGGAAATTATAAAGGAATTATAAAATCTTAAAATACATGTATATGGGTGTGCATATATTTATTACCTGTTCAGTACATGTGATGCGTATTATACATGTGTGTATATGTAATGCACACCTGTAATAGGGTACATGGCATGTGTAGAATACATATATATATATAGAACACACACACACACACACACACACGAGCTGTTACAGTTAGAGCCCCTCCATTCTGCCAACACTTACATTAATTCCCTCATTAAATTCTGATATGTGTACCTGACATGTCCATATCTATTTCTTGCTCAAGATGATTTAGAATGATTCTAGTTTAAACATTACATATAAACAAGAATCAGTTGGTCCTGGTTTACGTGCCAAATCACAAGAGTTTCTAAATGTTCTAAAGGCCCTATTGTCAATTTGAGTACAAAATAATCTATGAAGTTTGAAGTAGTGAAATGCACAGTTGTGTTCTACTGGGAGGAGGTGTGTTCTTCTACTGATACGGCCTATCAGAAAATATCAGAAAATAAAGTTGTGCATTGGAATGACAATAAACAATTTCTATGACATGTCGTTGACTTGTGTATAAATTGCAATGAGTTTCTAAGAATTTGGTCTTATAACAATCCTAAATAAAGAATTTTAAATTCTTTTACAACTTGGCATGTTTTTAGTTTAATTTTTTGGGTTGATTTTAAAGCCTACAGATGTCTTGATCCCTGTCCCCACAAAATGCCATTAACTGCCCATAAATACATGGTGGGCCTTGTGGCTGTTCTTCTACTATCCTAATATAATACTGAAAGGAATTAATATTAACATTCAATTACTTTTCAATTAATTCAATTAATTCCAATTAATATTCAATTACTAGTCAAACTATATGAGGAAGTATTATTAAGTATGAAGTCATCAAGAAGCAAAATAAAATTATTTAAGCAACTAAAACATCTTAGAAAAAGAGAAAACCCCAAAAAGAGAGAGAGAGAAAGAAAACCAGTTAATGATTTTCTACAGAATTCTTAGGATTCTGTAGAAATTCTGTAGGATTTCTACAGAATTCTTAGGATTCTTTATTTGCGAGACAACACAGCATATCAACCCTACCCCTATTATTTTGCAGTGGTGTTTGGACAATTTGCCTATTTCCAGACGGCACTGAACGATTTGGCGGAATTATTTGATGGAACACACCCACAAGCCAGACTTCTCAGCTCACTCTCGGGGTCACATTCAGGTAAACATTCAATGAATATTGTATTGAATTTTATTTAGACTGCTAGAATGAGTCATTTTGAACTCTGTTAGTTTTTTTTTTTTTCTTTTTAATGAAAGAAGAATGCAATCCTCTTCGAGTTTTCTTGCTTGTTTAACAAAACCTTATTCCTGATGGAAAATTTCAACTGTATTTTATCCTACATATAAAACCGTTGACCGTTATCATTTTACTTATTAACATTGTAGAAAAAATAATATCTGTCTCAATAAAAAAGGCAAATATCAGGAAAAGAGGGGGAATAAACTATCTTGTGTATTCTACTTTCTCTTCCATGTCTCATGATCTTCCTGGAGATAAACAGTATCAACGTTTTGGTCTAAATCATTACCAGCCTTTAAATGCACACATATAGGGAGGCATCACACTCATGCATGCCCATGAGTACATATGTGCACACACGGACATGAGCGTGTGCACACGAATGCATGGGAACGTATGGGGGTCTTCACGAAACACGTGATGTCATTTCACAACTCAGTCTTTTTGCCAAACTCTTGCATAAAAGGAAAAATGGAGTCTTCCCCTACCAAAAAATAAGAATATACACCGAAAACAATTAGTTTTAGTGCTCATTAGTATTCACTCGGTCAGTGCAGCCTAATCTACATAGCGCCTCCTGCACTTGGACCTTGTACAAACCGCACAGTTTCTACCGCTGGTGCGTTTTCATCGTTTACCAAAGCAAGGCACATCGGTGTATCACAAACTCTTGCCAACCAAGGTTAGGATTTGATTATTTCTGGTTTCTCCCTATTATTAACTGAGTGTCTTAAGATTATTATTTCCTGCCAATGTCCAATGGTGCAATGTCTGGAAATCCATCAGAAGATACAGGTTTAAAATATTGATACCTGGAGACAAATTCACCTCTGAAAAGCTAATGCCATTCACCTGCCCTGTAACAGCATTTGAGAGAGACCATTCCTCTAGGGCAGGTGGACTTTAAAAGGTGGAGATACGTTTTCAGAACATTTTGTTTGTTCGTTTGTTTTGTTATTGTTTTCTGAATGCTTTAGTATTTTTAAAATCAGCTTTGGATTCAGATTTACTTAACTTTCTTATTTTAAAAAAAAATCCCAGCAAGTCATTTTCAAATATAGTTGATTCTGAGTCGGCAGTAAGTCGGATGCTTCAGTTTCCCGCATTGTCCGCCGGCAGACCCGTCACCAGTGCCTGCTCCATGAGACGATTGCTAAAGCAACATTTGAACAGAACGAATGGATAAGAACAGTTTTAAAATCTTGATAGATACAATATGTCTGAGTCCTGAACCCAAAGGGAAATTTCACAGAAGTCCAACAATTACATGAGAAATTCCAAGTTAATAATTACTTCCCAAATATTGTCCCCAGTGGTGCAGTGCCTCCCGTGGATCTCCTGTATGGTCTCTGATTTTTTCCTCAGGTGAAACATTACCTTTGGCGACATCAAATCAGATTCTCCTGCGATTCAGCGCCAAGAGCGGAGCATCTGCCCGGGGCTTCCACTTCGTTTACCAAGGTAAAGTTCCCCTGCACGCTGCGGTCTTCCCCGGCGCTGTCCCACGCTGTGCCCAGTTAAAGCACAGCGTTGTGTTGTTTTGCTTTATATCTGCGTTGTGTTGTTTTGCTTTATATTTAGGGAATTGAGGGTATTCGTATATTTATACCCAAACGATTTATCAAGAACATCACAGCTTTCCTTTTTGACACTGAAATAGGATATTGCTTCTATGAAGACACGGAACCGGCTCTTTGCTCCGGCACCATTGGGGACCGTGCGGACCACTTCTCCTGTCACAGCTCCCCACATTAGCCAAGGGATTTCACATCCCTCACAGTATTTTATGTAATTAGGCAAAGTGTTTTATGATGGCTTAGATTTTAGTAACTGCTTTAATAAAATACCTTTAAGCACATTGTACACTTCCAGACCTGCCTGTAAAAACTGTTGAAAAAGCGACTTCACAAAATCACGCAAATCCCCAAATACTACCCATGCACCCTTCCCTCCACCTGTTTGATTTTGTTTGTGTTCTATTAACTTCTGACACTTTGAAACCTTTATATTTATTTATTTTTAAATTGGAGAGTATTCAGAATGTCTAAGATTGCACAAAGATTCTTTAAAAATGAGGATTTCCCCCCTATTTCTAGTTTACCTTTATTTTGCGTGTGCATTACATTAACTTAAAAAAACATGCGTAAACTATTTTTACACTTTCTGAAGACCAAAGCAGGCCTTTGGATGGAACTTGGAATTGCTGTGTAGCTTGCAACGTGCAGAGATCACCATCTACAGAGACAAACTGTATGTTCCAAAATAAGAAGGAATGCTTAGTTTTTCTAGGTTTCAGTTTTGCTTGAGGCTAGAGAGATTCCTCGCTACTCTTAAATATTTTCTTCAGAAGTGGAGGAGGATCACTTTCTAGCACTGGTTTCTTCCTCTAATAGAGACTTTTTCAGAAAACATACTAGGCAGCATCATCGTGTTTATTAAAAAAATTATGGAAAATGTGTTATTTCATTCATAAATCATTCCTAAGACTCTTACATGGCAAAATCCAAGCCCTCAAAATATTTTTATCAACTCTATAATTACAAAACAATTATTTTATAAATTATAGACTATTTTGCTATAAAACCTCTTCTGTGTTCAGCAATAAGATGGTCTGAGAAAGACTGGAAGAGGAATAGGAAGGTATCTGACAGCAAGCGGCAGGGAAAGTATCTCTAATCCAGTGTAGGCAGTAATTGCTTCAATGATGTTTCTACTCAATTACAATCAGTTACATTGTTCTAAATTATACCTTTTCTTAAAATATAAACCATTAAACCAATATTTTTAATGAGCTTTATTGGACAGTGACCAATGTAGGCAACTCACCTTTTAGTCCTAATTTTCTTTAAATAAATTATATTATTTTGCAGAAGCAAATTTACAAACCCAGATACGTTGGGGTAACATATAAAGATACCAAGGACCACTTGGTTTAAATACACATTTAATCCTGAAAAAATTCAAGTTGCTAGCATAGTCCATCTTGATAAGCGGTGTTTTTTGGTCTTTTTTTTTTTTTATATGATTAGAAAATCAATCAGATCATTGGATAAAATATCTGAGGCAACTGGCCCCCTGTCTATCCTATTTACAAATATTATCTTCAGAAGTCATGATTTTAAAATTTATATTTCTTGGTTTAAAGTAACATATTACCATTACAATGAATCAAAACAGAAAAGTAGAAAGAAAATCATTTATAAGAGGAATCCCTCCTCCTTGTCTTTACGAATATATAATGACTCCAACATCCTCAATATTGTATTATATTAAATCTCAGTACACCTCTTTTTCATGCTTTGTGCCTACAGTGAGTTTATGCAAAAATTTATGTCTTTTTATCAAAGCTAAATCTTTTGGAAGTAAAGAACTAGAATCATGAACGCAATTTATAAATCAGTGAGGATCACCTGGGGAAGTTTTCAATGTATACACGAAGCTCAATTGAACATAGCCTCTGGAAGATGGCAGTTCTGTGGAAGTCAAGCAATTATTTGCAATCTATGTTGTAAGAACTTCCTGAAAATTTCTTTTGTATGCCACTTATGGCTTCATTCTTTCACAAGTTATTAAAGCCTGAAATTGCACAGGAACTTTGTGACACCCGTGATGATAGGGTGTCTAACTCTGTTAACAGACAGCTGTGTTATACGGAGTGGTTAGAGACCTCTCTGGCCAACAAGATGGCAGGACCAGGGTGTGGAGGACAGGATTGCTGTCTCTTGGCCTCCATGTGGTCCTGGTTAATAAAGAGGCATTAATAATGAGGAAGTTTCTGTCTTTCTGATCTTGCGGAGAAATGGATGTGATAGAGGCTTTTTTACTTATTTATTATTTTTTTCTTACAAAGGATCCTCATTGACTTTTGCCTTTGCTGCTTTCGTCTGCTTTCCACGCTACTTTGAGGTAGAAGGGCATATTTGAAAGAGAGTGAGTTAGGACCCATGAGCACCCCAAAGGAGGCTAGTCAGTGCAGGGGAGGGACCTTCCTAATACAAGACTTTAAATAGCTCTTCCACAATGGTTTAACTCAGCACCTGCGAAGAGTTTTGTTTGGCTGCTAGACGCTATGGAATTAAAGACTCAGGGACATTGTCTACACGGGATGGAGCAACCAATTCATGGGTCACCAGTCCTACCAGGATGGTGTGCGCTGGACAGAGACTGAGAAGAAATAATGTGTCTCCCCGACCGTTGAGCACCTTTTAGAAAAAGTGGCTCCGGCATCGGTCCTCCTTGGGCAACCTGGCATCTGCCTCTGATTCAGCAGCCACACACCTCAGCGGCGTGACCATCAAACAGAATTCAGAAGCAAAAGATGCTGTAGGAACCCGCCATGAGCAAACATCTAGGGATTCTACTGAAGTGTGGGCATCTCTCTCTCACTGTTCCAGAATTCAGCACCAGCCTGGACCTCTGTAGTATTTGTCCTGCATAGACACACTCCCATGAAGACAGGAGAACAACATTCCTGGCTTGTAAACACGAATACATCCCAGTACTTTCTGGATTTCCTTTCAGACATGCAGGAGAAGGTTTCTTCCCAGCCTCAGCCCAGCTCCTAGGGATGCCTGAGCCTTTCTTCTCCTCCCTAGCCTCCCACACCTAGACCCCGGCAGGACCCACAATCAGGAAATGTGGTTCTGCACATTTAGATAATCTTTGCCACTGCACAAAAGAAATATATCACACCTAAAGTCGATGTATTCTTAGATCAATGAGAAAATCAGAATTCGTGTCATCCTAAGAAAGCCTCCATGTGGGAGACTTACCTACTGTTTCTTAACAAATCGAGCACAGTCTGATTCCTCCAGGATGAGAGGAATCCTCATCCATAGCTATTCTATAAAGTACTTACATGGCCTTCATAGACTTTTCGTGGCCCCAGAATACACACCTTATAGTATTAAATCAACCTTAGCAACACTGAAAATAACATGGGAACCAGTCTGTGCATCCACAGAGGCCGACTAAGGCAGAGAAGATACTCTTCTCCTGTCTTGTTTGTTCCCAGGTTCGTGCTGATGCATGCAGGATGGTTCAAAGCCCCCTACACTGCTCCCCATCCCTGCACTGCCCGAACCCTCCCTGCTTTGCCTGTGCTCGGGACTAAACTTATGGTTAGTATGGGTGGCTCAGTCGGTGAAGCGTCCAGTTCTTGATTCATCTCAGGTCCTGATCCCAGGGTCATGAGTTCCAGCCCCACGTGGGGCTCCTGCTCACCATGGAGCCTACCTAAAATTAAACATGGTGGTTGCCAGTGTTCCTCATCAACAGAATACTCTTTTGAACTGTCTTATGTTTACGCCTTGGCTGTTTCCACATATCAATCATTTTTCTTATGTATTTCCATGTAGAATTCAACACTACCTTTTCTTAAAATAAGTCACTGATTCCAAACTTGGTAAACCAGGTAGGACTTATTGAGTATTTCACGGGGAAAAGGAGGGCACCTTTTTAGATCAAACCTCTGCACAGAGCCCAACTTAAAAATGTCAGCTGGCCCTGGATCCCTGTCTTTCTGCGGCGTATTAGCTGTGTGGACAGCTCTGACCTAGAGCCCCTCCCCCAGCCTCACCTGAAATGGCCTCTCGCCTCCCAGCCCGGCTTCCCAGATTCTCTAGCTCAGGGCTTCCTGGTCCAGGATCCTCTGATGGCAAGACTCACCTCCTTAGCATTACAAGAAACAGAGGAACAATCTAGACACCTGGAAATGCATTTTTTGAGTTTGAGGAGGAAGAACTTTCACTAAAATTTCCTTTGCTCGAGGTTCTTCCGTGGCATGTAAATGCATGTCTTGATTGATTTTCACCAGGCTTCATCTCCTTTTAGATCGCATCAATTACAAGGTTTTCCACTTCTAGGAAATTCACATCTTGTATGAAAGGTTATAAAATACATAGGTTTACCAAGATGAGTAAGCATAAATTTTGGTTATGATTCAGTGATGCGTGCTTGAATTCACTGACTACTAATGGCTGCTCAAGTCCGATTTTTCAACGACCGGAACAGAATGATTTTGAAAAATAGACACATCCATTGAAAAACAGATAGATATAAATGAAACTGGAACGACTGCCTCACTTAGACTTTGCAAGTGAATGCTACGTGCATTCGGTTTCGTTATTATTATGGCTGTGGTTGTTGTCTTCTCGTTACCCCTGCTCTGAAAGAGCGGCCGTGAGGATCCAGGAGGCAGCGACCACGCTTCCCCTCTCTGTGGGTGCTCTGGAAGCTCCGCAGACCAGCCCAGCTCCTGCCCCGGGACAGCGCAGGAGCCCCGGACGTCACTCATTCTGACCGCATCCCCTGTTCGCTCTCCATGGTGCTGATTTCCCTTTTGTGTCGCAGCAGTAGGAAGCCGTTCACTAGAAATGGAGTGTAAGTACCGCAGAGGATGGGGTTTCTCTCCGGTGCTGCCCGGAGCATCCAGGGGAAGGGCAGGAGCCAGAGGACGTGCGCAGAGCAGGAGGAGCTGCCCACCGATTTTCCCCAGACCTTGCATGCACGTCAGGCCTCCCAGTCCCTGCTCACTTCTGTTCCTTCTGCAGAATCACAGCTGTTCTTCTCCGCACTTTGGGAACGTCTTCTTCTAAAAGCTGTTCTTCATAATCTTATCCGAATGCAGGGTTTTTTGTTTGTTTGTTTATTGTTATTTCCCTTTAAAAAGGAGATGATGAAGTTCGTGAAGAAAGGCTCAACAGTGGCATGGGTCTGAATGACCTTGACAGTGTGTTTGTGCCCGTCCACGGGACCTTGGCGTGGCTGCACTACCCGGACCAACAGGGGCAAGGCCACTTACATCAGTGTGGAGGATTTGCCATCCCAAGAACGGGGGGCTTTCCCTGTCATTCAGGACAAGTAGAAGAGTGGCCCTTGGAGAGATTTCTCCATTTGGATTAAACAAATTCTTGAGAATTGAAGCCTCCATGGGATATTTTTTATTCATTTCCTTTTTGCTCTCATGCTGTTTGCTCAACTGTAACAAAATACTCAGATATAGAAATTCAACAAATTGGAGCTCTGAGCAATTTTTATTATAATATTGGAGTTATTCTGCATCCTGTCTTTAGTTACAAAAAAGAATCACTCTGATGTATCATTAATTGTTTCAGCTGGAGTTGTTCGTCTATAATTTTACAAATCACCTTCTGACAGGAAACACATCAACACTGAACTCAAGCACAGTTTTGTCAGAATCGCCTTCCGCCTTCGAGGCTCAAAGAAGCGCTTGCTTAGCAGCCGTGACCCACGTGGCGTCTGCCACTGCTCAGGATCCGTTCTGAACATGAGGCCAGCCTGTTGGGGAAGCAGTGTGAGGAGCGAGGCTTGTTTTAGGGAAAACGAGTGCACAAGCACGTTCTCCCCGAGGCCTGCACTGTCACATGAGGACACGCACAGTCTGAGAGAGAGGATCCTGGTGACAATAGAGACAGAGTCGCTTCTAGGGAACTGTGCAGAACAAAGACAGAATAACGCATGTTCAGGTGCTTGCCTCCAGGTCTGTTTCCCAGAGAGTTGGTTTGGTGTAAGTAACAGGCGTCATTGCCGGTGGACGTATCTTTCAAACTGGATCCCTGCCCCTTTGGATTAAACAGAAGAATCTCTTAGAGACGGAGAATTCCAGGGGGCAAGGTGATTGGAGGCTCACCCCACCCTTGAACGAGGCTCGCCTGCTCTCGGCTGCCACCAAGGACCATCAGCACATGCCCGCAACCAAACAAGCTGCCTCAGGGAAGACCACACACCCAGAGACCCTGGGGGTGTCTCTTGAGAAAGTTCGAAGAGGGGCTGGTGATAGGATTGAGGTCCGTGCTCAGTGATTGGGACAGGCTTATAGGCAGTGAGCTTTGCTTTCGCTCTGAATCAGGTGCTGGCAGAGGAATCTGAGTGGTGTGGGGCATCTTGACTTTCATCAGGAGGCAGAAGGAGCGTCCGTGTTGGTACAAATGGCAGAATCCTTTCTTTTTTTAAGGCTAAATAGTATTTCACTGCATGGATAGAACACATTTTCTCTACCCATTCATCCATCAGTGGACCGTTGGTTTGTTTCCAGGCTTGTTTACGTGGCATGTTCAGGAGGCACTGAACATGGGGGGAGAAACATCTCTTTGAGATGCTGACGTGCGTACTGTTTGCATAGGTAGACCCAGAAGCGAGATTGTTGGATCCTACGGGGGAGTTCTATTTTTATTTTGTTATTGCATTGCCATGGCCATGTTATACTCACTAGACTCTAAGGTCTTTGAGGATAAGAACAAGTTCTTAGTCACCTCATTATCATGAGCACGGTGATTTGGGTGCTTGATTAATTTTAATTGCCTGAATATCACTCAATTCTCATAAGGCACTAATGCTCCTTATGCCACGTTTTCCTCGTCTGAAATGAGAATATAAGGCAGTCCTCAGGGTTGGTAAGAGGATGAAATGCAGATGGGAAAGTGCTCCCCAAATCATTCCCTCTAGAAATTGCAGAGAGCGTTATTAATTTTTATATTAACATAAATTCTCTCTGGACTCCTCTTAACTCTACTTCCAAGAGGTTATTTTGGCTTCCCAAGGAAGATACAGATGACTGTGTTGTATGTTTGCTTCTAGCTGTGCCTCGAACCAGCGATACCCAGTGCAGCTCTATCCCCGAGCCCAGATACGGAAGGAGAATTGGCTCGGAGTTTTCGGCGGGTTCGATTGTCCGTTTTGAGTGTAACCCAGGATACCTCCTTCAGGGCTCCACGGCTATCCGCTGCCAATCCGTGCCCAATGCTCTAGCTCAGTGGAATGACACAATCCCAAGCTGCATAGGTAAGCCTGCATCCAGGAGGCGGGATTCCTTGCGTAGGCTGCCCTGCCCAGCCTCCCAGCTGGTTGAAGAGCTGTTTCCCAATGCTTATGTCCAGTCTCCAACTGGTCATGCTCCAGACCTGTCTAAAAACGATGCATTTTATCCGACGTAATTGAGCAGCAGCTAAACCCTCAAGATCACTACGTTTCATGAAACTACTCATTAGATAAAAAAGTAGGAAACATGTTTTCTTTCTCAATACTTATTAAGTATGCCATTAACTCTCCAGCCATGGGGATAGAACGTAATTTCATTTTGGGGAAGAATCATTATAATGGTGATTTGCTATATTGTGGAATGTCCTTTTTAATAAATGTGTGCTGATGAAGGTTTAAAAAGTAATAGGTTAATGTGGCCCGAATAACAATGACATTGTTAGTTATAGTTTATTTGCTTCATTTGGTGTAAGAACCTCTAGGGCAGTCATGATTAGTTCTGAGTTCCCCTGCACAGTCGCAGCATCTCTTCTCCGCTCTGCTTTGCTCATAAATCCCATTGATATCCTTTGGAGTTTCAGGTCTGCCTCTAGGAGACAATACTCTGCAAAGCTCCTTACATTGTATGGATAAAAGTATTCTAAACAGAATTCCCTTCAGAGACGCCAGTGTTAGGTACTACCCCTCTTAGAGAGCTTGAAGAAATTAACTTATAGACACCAGATCTATAACCTGGTAATATTGGTAGGTAATAATCAATGATGCTGTGAGTTTCTAAGCGAACAGTCTCGATCTGACCCTGGCTACGAGTGCCATTGCAGGCCTCTGACTATCTGATCATGTGAGGCATCAAATTCATGCCGTCCTTTGTGGTCCTTATTTTTATGAGACATGGTTTTGTCTTTTAGTCCCCTGCAGTGGCAATTTCACTCAGCGCAGAGGTACAATTTTATCCCCTGGCTACCCGGAACCGTATGGTAACAACCTAAACTGTATCTGGAAAATCATAGTTACAGAGGGATCAGGCATTCAGGTAAGCCCCTGGTGCCCGGAACGCCTGAGCGCACATGGTTTCGTCAGCCCTGTGCTTGTTTTCTGTTTGCCTGGATTATTTTATTTTATTATATTTTATTATTTGTTTCTGCATTGGTTATTTTATTTTATTTTATTATTTATTTCTGCATTGATTATTTTATTCTATTTTATTATTTATTTCCACATTGGTTATTTTATTTTATTTTATTTGCATTGGCTTATTTTAGTTTAGTTTTGGTAATTTTTAAATTTATTTTTGCATTGGTTTATTTATTTATTTTGCAATGGTTATTTTAAATATTTAAACCATAGCCTGTCTCCCTTTTCTTACTGCTTCTGCAATGCGTTTCTAATTGCATTTTTCTGTTTGGGATAACAATGATAGATTTTTAGGATAAAAGCAGTCAAAAGTATCATTTGTAGAAATTTTCAAATGTCTTTTCATGGTTTATTCTCCTAGGTGTCACGCTTCTCTTATGCATATATACTCAGTTTCATGGGAAACCCCCCATGATCAGGCTGATTTCGTTAATCCAAGCACACACACTAACCGAAAACTATTGTTTGCTAGATTCAAGTCATCAGTTTTGCCACGGAGCAGAACTGGGACTCTCTGGAGATCTACGATGGTGGTGACATGGCGGCGCCCAGGCTGGGAAGTTTCTCAGGTAAGATGACACCAGCTCCCCAGGCTTTGTTTGTGAATCATGAACACTAGCACAGGAACACAGGCAACAAAAAGATGGATGCGGACATTTTCCTAGCAAACTCCTGCAGACCCGTAACAGCGTGGCTAGTGTTGAAATCTTGGAGAAGCCCATCACACAACAGGCGAGCCAAGGGCCAGCTCTGTTCCCAGGGCAGAAGGGGCAGGTACCAGCACGTTCGCAGGTGATGGGCTGGGCCAGAGCCAAGGGACCCAGTGAGAGTAACTAACGGGACGTGGGGTCACGGTTCTCAGCTCCGGAGAAGACACGTCCTCTGAGATTAGGCAGTCCAGGAAAATGGCCGTCTGCAGCGGGGACACTCAGGCCTGAGACTTGCAAGTGTTTTGATCCATCAGCATCGCAGGAAATCTCTTGCCTCACTCGTGAGCCTCCTGCCGGGAACCGTGGCCGGCGGCCATGCAGCTCTTCCTTGCTCTTTCTCCCGCCGGCCACCTCTGCACACGTCGCTTCCTCCCTGGCCTGGGAGGGGCCTGGCCCCCTCCCCGCCTTCATCATACGCAGTGCCCTTGAGCTCGGTCTGTCCTTTCTTTCACCCTGGCAGGTTCTCCTTCCTCTTCCACCCTGTCGGGCGCGGACGCACCCACACTCCCGACCCAGTAGCCGTCATCATGACGTCATGCCCTTCACCCGCGTCACCGTCATGATGCCTCTGAGCCCCGAGGGGCCAGGCTGAGTCCCACACCAGCACTCTGCACTCAGTACTCCTGCTGACTTGCGTTACAAGTGACGAACAAAGATGCACACACATTTCAGATTCATCCAGAATTGTAAGGAGAAAAAGTTGCTTTTCTAAGAGTGTCCCCCAGGCCATGCCGGCTTCTCTGTGCACATCTCCACGCGTCTCTATTCTGCCGCTGCTCAGGGGATTAGAAACGCTGGTGGACAGAGGCTGGCCGTGCGCAGCGCCCGCAACTTTCAGTCAATCACCTCCTGACTCCCCAGATCCTGTCTCTGGATTCCAGCAAATAGAAACACATTTTTTACGAGGCCACTTAAAGTTCGTGCAGTAAACACCACTCTGATGTGTAATTTCTCACACGCCATCTAATGTCCGTCTGTCCTGCTATCATGGATCTTGTGGGATTTTATCTCCCACCATCCCTGGCGGTTCCCTGGTCACTCTGCCTGTGCTCTCTCCCTGTGAAGACTCACGCACTCCGGGCCACACAGCTCTCGTCACAGTGCAGCTGAGCGTGCCATGGCTCGCAGTACCTTCTCTGTGCATCAAGTACCCTATATGTTCTTAGGAATAAAAAAGAAAGTCTTTGATGCTAAAAATAGCAACAACAACAGCATGATTTAAAATCTGTATCCAGACAGCAAAACACAATAATAGTTATAATAAAATATGTTTGAATGATTCCTAATAATAATAATAATACAAATAATAACATCTGTAACTTCTGGCAAATATGCCGCACTCCAGGTAAGTGTGGGTATTAAAGGAAGTCCAAAGTAATATTTTTGTAGGATTTGGTAGAAAAATAAAAAATATGTGTATCTTAACTGATGTCATAACATATCTCAGAAAAAGTGTAGTATCTTAACGGATCAGCAGAATATAGGCAGATAAATCAAGGGGAGCAGAAATGTTCCAGACAGTGGAACCATGTGGTTCAGAGCCCGTCCGTGTCTGTTACACGGACGGCCCTGTGCAGGCTTGGACCCCGTCGGATCGCTTACACGTGGATTGTTCTCGACAAATAGAGCACAGTACTGTGAATATATTTTCTCTTCCTTATTCTTTTCTTAAAACTTACTTAAAAGGATGTGTTTTGCCAATTTTTTATCTGAAGTTCAAATTGTACTGTTCAGATTTATTTTTATCAATTAATATACACCAGCCTGTATTAAACCTTCTCTTGAGTAATGATTCAATGTGAACTTAGCTTTCAGATGTGTGATTTTTGTATTTTCTCAGTTAATACTTGGACTACGCTGACTTTTCAAAGAGAAGGTAAAATGTCGAACTGGTTGTTCCACCGGGTTTTCTCAGGCACGGGGGTGTTACTGAGCGCTCCGAGACTCCGACGTCCACGTCACTGATGGGGAGCAGGGACAGCCCCCAGAGACGGTTGCATGACTGACTGAGGCCAGCAGGAATGACTTGCTGAAAAATGATAACAATAATAAAAGAAGGAAACACATTGCCTACATATGCGGGGAAGAGTAACAGTAGTAATTCACCTTCTCTTCCTGGTTTGGGTTTTTGGAAATAGCCAGAAGAAAAGACCCTTTTTTTTTTTTCCTGTTATTTCGTGTGTACAAGTTTAAATTTATTGTTCGTCAGTAGAATTGAAACGATAGAAGGCAAGGTGCATTTCTAAGTCAAAACTGGATTCACTTTTAATAGTAAACTATGCCTCTAGCTAAATGTATAGATCTTAGCTACATATAAGTTTTTCTTTTCTTTTTTTTTAAGATTTTATTTATTTATTCGACAGACAGAGATCACAAGTAGGCAGAGAGGCAGCAGAGAGAGAGGCAGGCTCCCTGCTGAGCAGAGAGCCTGATGCAGGGTTTGATCCCAGGACCCTGGGATCATGACCTGAGCCAAAGGCAGAGGCTTTAACCCACTGAGCCACCCAGGCGCCCCCATATACGTTTTTCTAAATTTTTGTTTAAGTTTCACTTAGTTAATATTAATTCACTTAATTAGTATTCACTTAGTATTACCATGTAATATTAGTTTCTGGTGGGCCATTTAGTGACTCTTCAGCTCCAAACAGCACCTGGTGCTCATCACAAGTGTCCTCCATAATCCCCATCTTTTAGAAAATATTTGACATAAGTATCAGTAGAATATAATTCTGACCATAATCACCAGGAGTTAGCACACACTTCGTGGCTTGAAGGCATGGTTTTCCAACTCCCCTCTGATGCCTGTCCCAAGCTCAGTGTCCCCAGGCCACCCCCGCTTTGACCAGTTGGCTAACAAATCGGGGCTTTATTTTAGTTTGCATAATTCTTTGCTATAACTCACAGAACATGAGAAAGCAATATGCTTATGAGTACAGTGTATCACTAAGTGATCAGATTGGGAACAGCCGGATGAGGTGACTCACAGAGCATCATTGGAGAGGTGTTGAACCTGAGGCTTCTGTGTCCTCAGGTTGTGTCACTTTCCAGGGACACATGTATCACGAGCCAAGAAGCTCGCCTGAACTTTGCTATCTAGAGTTTTAACTGGGTTTTCACGATGTAGGCATCATTAATTCAATCACTGAATACAGATTGAACTCAATATTCATCCCCCCCCCCCCAAAGGCTGGGAGGTCAGGCTGATGCCATCTGGCTCCGAGTCCCAAGCCTCTTAGTACATGACTGTCCTTCCTACAACCACCACCATGAATTATCCTAAACATAATCACGGTCTTGGTGACCATGAACTCAGGTGCGGTTCGAGGAGTCCACCGTGAGTAACAAGGAAGTCCCTGTTGCTGCGAATAGTCCAAGGAAGAAGAGTCTGGCTGACAAGATATTCTTCCAGGCACTTGGGTTGAATTTCTTTATACTTAAGTAGAATTTCATTAAAAAGTGTACAACATTGTACCACATGCAAATCTATTATAATATCGCAATATTGCAAACATGCTTTTTTCTGAAGTTAAACAGATTATTTTAGTTTAATATTCAAAAGTTTATATGTTTTTTGAGATGACCTGAAGATGTTTGATTTGTGGGAGATTTGCATTGTTCCTAGGACATTTCCACCCTCCAAGACAATAGTGGGTTTTTTTGTTTGTTTGTTTGTTTGTTTTGTTTTTGTTTTTGTGAATGAGCCTAATCAACACATCGACCTTATCTGGGCTGTTTTCTGCCTTTGCTACATATGCATTCCATGGGGGAAAAAAATGAGCAGGAGCCATGTTCACAAATTTGACTTTTTTTACAGTTGTAGCCATTGGGAATACCAGAGGTATGTTCAATTGAAGAAATGATTCATGGTTCTTGTATATGTCCAACTGAAAAAATAATCAAGAAAATTGCTAATTTATGCTCTACATACGTATATGAGTTCCCTCTTACCTGTAGTTTTGCTTTTCCGTGGTCTGAATTACCCACATACAGCTGTCGGTGGCCCATCTGGAAGCAGAGGCCCCTCCTTCTGACATGTTGTCTGAAGTCCGGGGCAGCCTGACACTCTGTCACATGCTGGGGTCCCGCACCTCCCGTCATGCTGTCCCACAGGCATTTCATCATCTCACACCGTCCCGAGAAGGCTGAGGACAGGACAGTAACATATTTTGAGAGAAAGAGAGAGACCACATTCACAAAACTTTTATTATGATACTTGTTGTAATTATTCTGTTGTATTTAGAAGTTCATCTCTTACTGTGTCTAATTTATAAATTACACTTCATCACAGGTGTGCACATGTAGGAAAATACACGTAACATCTATAGGGTGTGGTGCACCTGTGGTTTCAGGCATTCACTGGGGTCTTAGCATATACCCTGGGTGGTTCAAAGGGACTGCTGTGTGACACTGTATGTAATACAGCAACAGCAGGGAATGGGAGGCTTTACACCCTGCACCTCGCACATAGTTCCACATGGAAACCTGAGGTTTCGATATCATTTTACCCTCACCCAAGGGAAGAGCGATAGCTTTTCTGATGGGGAGAGCCTCTTGCTCTTGGGGTTGAGAACCTGATGACCCACTGAAGAAAGGAATGTGACTACATTCATCATCATTGGTCTCTTTTAACTCATCCTCTTACTCATGGATCATTGGGCCCTGTCTGTCTCTTTCTTTCTCTAAGTTTTGGCTGAGACCAAGTATCTGAAGGGTCACCTATCTTCACCCCTGCAAGCTTTGGGGTAAATTATCTTAGGTTCTGGCTTCTAGCCCTCTGCGGCTCTCCTTCTCTGTCTTTCTGCATGTGTGCTTCACTGCGGGTCCCCAGCCAAACCTTGGCCTTGACCCTCATTCTTAACCCACACAGGTTCTTGGAGGCTTGCTCCCTCTTCTTTGGAGGGTTATGCTACATTTGTCCAAATTTTAAAAACAGAGCTTCATTTTACTTCTGGATCTCCTTTTTACTACCAGCTGGACAGATCTGTGAGGCTGTGGGGAAGAGTGGTTTCAGACCCAGGGGACATAACTTAGCATCTTCATAGTAGAACCTAATTTTGTGAGGGATGGCATGAGTTTTAAGACGTCATTTTGGCTGACTTTCTTTGTCCGTATGCTAGTTGGCTGTGTTTGGTACAGTCTGAGACTACGCAAAGAGCGGAGGAACAAGCCAGCAGCTGGGAACATTGAAAGGCTGGAGCCTACACGGGAGCTGAGGACATAAGTCACACTGAGAGTAGTGCAGGTTTCTCAGCGCTGGAGGAAGGAGTATGATGGATGGAAATGAGGAAATCTAACTGGATCTGAATGAGAGTATCACGGCGAACTTGTGGTTTTAATATGTATAGATGAAAATTAAAAAGTAAGTGTGCACGCGTGCATATTTCTTACCTCTGTCTTTTGACAAATACAAAACAGCAGCCCAGCAGCAGTGAACCCCTCTAGTACTGATCTGGGCTTCTAAATCACAATGTAATACCGTCTTCCCTAGAAGAGCCAAGTGTTCTTGGACAAATGAGGACTCATTTCTCAAGGTTCTGGTAGGAAGAAAAAAAAAATACACGATGAACCACTTTGTATAAATTAGAAATCTATGAATCCATCCAGCTATAAGAGGATACGTGCATCGATGAAGTGAATGAAGATTTCCCTTACAAAATGCAAACTAATAAATCTAGAAGGAGGCAGAATTAGAGCATCACCATTTGGCAACCGTTAAGATCATGAGTGATTCAGGCTGGAACATCAGTGGGTGCTAAAACTGACATGTAAAGTTCCAACGGGAAGGAGCACCGTCACCGTGCGCGTCCCCACCTGATCTGTGCTCATCAAAAGCAGGAAGTGGTAACTGCAGGAGGAAGAGCCTGGCAGCGCCGCCTTCGCCAAGCGTGAACGTGAGGGTCACCAAGAATGCAGCAGGGTTCGCACTGGTGTGCTGGTACACCTGCTGTCCAGACATGCGCCAGGGTTCGCAGTGCTGTGCTGGTACACCTGCTGTCCAGACAGACAAACCGGAGAGCTCCACGGGTTGGTTTGCAGTCACAGGAGTGTCTACACTCCCATCCTGGCTGGTTTACAGCCGACATGATGCCGCGTACACAGAGCTGGGATGACATGCAGCCTTTCAGCCTGAACGAGCCGGTTCCCTCACACCCCGGGAGCGAGCAGGGAGCAGAGGAGACAACCCAGCAAGAACACAGCGTCGCCTTCTGACATTCTTGCCCAAAATGCAGACTGTTGGACAAACTCAAATTGAAAAATATTCTACACAAAAAAAAAATGCGCTTGTATTTTTCAAAAGTATCAAATCGAGGAAGGCCTGGGAAGACTACAAAAGTCTTCCCGACGGAAGAAGAGGAAGAGAACGGAAGACGGATGCGTTGAGTGATCACGGTCGGAATCCCTCTGCTCCAGAGAGAAGAGTCCTGGAAATCGAACGAGATCTGTGTGTCACATCTCTGCCGCATAAACGCGCATGTTTGTTCATTTTTTAGAGTTTGCCATGTTCTCTTGTCAGGAAACCATACTGAATTTTTACGAGAAATAGACCGTCACATTTGCGACTTGCTCACAAGTGGTTTAGGATAGGATAATTTTACATGTACTCATAAATGAATGGAGGTGGACACAGACACAATTATGATATGCTATGTGGAGACACAGTGGGTATGTGGAAGCTTTTGTACTAGGTTGGCACCTTTTTTAAGGTAGAGATGATTTGAGATGTTTTAACAGGAGATTTTAGTAAAACTTTCTATGGAAAAAATGACAAATCAGCCATAAAATTTGAATATTTTAAAAAACATAATCAGTATTTAAACGTTTCCTGTTTCCATGGTACTTTTAAATATATCTATGAAAGAATAGCGAACCCATTTTGAAAGTTAGTGGTCAAGTACAAACAAACAAGAATGAGAAGTCGGTACATAATTCAGGAAAAAGAATCGACTGACTTCTTGAATAAATTCATGTTTTTCAGAATTTTTATTTCTGTTTGAACAGCTCTGTATATGTAAGGCTTATGTTGTAAGCCGTCTAAAATTATTTTTGAGAGTAGGCAGGTTATAAATTATAAACGAATAGAGTCCATCAAAATTCATACCAATTTGCAGCCGACAATCCGTATTAAGGGGAAGTAAGTATCTGTGGTGATGGTAGAATCAGTAGAGGCGGCTACATCCTTTCTCCGTTTTCTTTGTTGGGCGTCGCTCTATGTAGGTCACACTAAAACTATGTAATCACAAATAGACTGCCTGCGGCAGCACTTAAAAAAAAAAAATCTCCCAGCTGCCTTTTGTGTGGTGGGAAAGCCTTCTGCTGCTGTCCCTCCCCCAGAGGAGCCCCAGGGGCCACTCTCCGTGCAGCAGGTGCAGGGGCCGGTGCTCGCGGCCCAGCATCCCCACTGCTTCTCCGGCTGACTGGCACCTGTGTGTTTTGTGTGTCACCTGAGGCAGCCAAATCCAGCGGCTTTTGCAGAAGAGCTGGTGACAATCTGTCCTGGTCAAGGCCCGAGCAGGGGCAGGGCATGGTTCAGGAATTAGCAGTAGTGCGTAGAAGCAACGTGATTCCCAAAGCAACGCTCCATACGCAGTCACGTATGACTCACGGGTCCGGGACTTAATATCGTCTTCACCTTCTAGAATGGGAACGTGTTAGATGTTTTCAGTGACTGAATCTGTGTCAGACTGGGCGGATGGGTGCGTGGACGTGAGTTTCCTGACCTCACCGTAACCCGGTCGACGGCAGACGAACAGGCGAAAACGTCGAACATTGTGCAGTGGGTCCCGTGTGTGCAGATGTGGCACCAGAGGCAGTGGAGTAGCTTCTGGAAAGGGTACGTTAGAGTCTCGTCTCCCAAAGAGAGACACAGAACTAGCAGGAAGCCCTTGGGACGTGCTGTCCTACATGTGCTTTCAGAGAAAAGCTGGGTCACTACAGCCCTGGGTGGCCAGGGAGCAGGTTTTGGAGGACATGGGAGCTGGGTCGTTTCTAGTCTTGGGTAGAAGAGCCATGGGTGGGAAGCGAGGAGAGGCTGCTGTGCTCGAAAAGAGTTTAGTTAGTGATGCCGAGTTAGTAATGGAAACAGTCACTGATGGCCCCAGTGTGGGTAAAGCCAGGCAACGGGTCGTGCAGAGGCTGTTGTGAGAGTGAATTTGGTTAGATGAGCTGGATCTATTGCAACATTATTCTTTCTGCAAACTTGACCTAAATCTACAAAAACTGCTTGTGTGGGCAGCTGGGTGCTAAGACCCTTGCTGCGGTGAGTGCTGAGGACCGTGCGGGGTTGCTCAGTCACCACCTTGCGCGCCCGACTCCAGCGCAACACTCTCTGGTAGCTACACTGGCTTTACAATTGTAAGAAGATGGAAAACCACTAGAAAAAAAAAATAAATTACAAAAATAATACCAGAGTGAGAAGACAGCAAGCATCGTACACAATCAACAAAAGTGGGTAAAACTCGGTGTTTCTGGCCGGTGTGTCGAGTTGCGCCAACTTCCTGGGCTTCCTCCCTCCTCCCCGGTTCCTCTCGGAGGCCCTGGGTGTGCCCTCTGTGGGGCGAGGAGAGACAGTGTTTCTCTGAATAATTACTTCTGTTTTGGGGAGCAGGCCAGGCTACCCCTCCTTTTTTAAATTATGTTGATTTAGCCCGTGTAGCCGGCGTCACTGGCTTTCGATGTGCTGTCCCCGACTGCGCAGCTGCGTGTAGCGCCCAGTGCTCACCAGCACACGTGTCTTCCTCAATACCCACTTCTCCTGTCCCTCACCCCGCCCTTCTGCAGCCCTCAGTTGCTTTCCCAGGACGTAGAGTCTCCCATGGCCCGTCGCCTCTCTGGTGTCTCCCCTGCAGGTTTCCTCGCCTCCGTGCTGGCGCTCCGTGCTAGTCCTCACGTTCTACATGGGAGTGAGACCGTATGATAGGGTCACCCCTGTTGGCAGCACCCGCGATCCGGACTCTCAGTTACTAAGTAGTTTCAACACGAGTGTCTCTTTATAGGTTGTGCTAACCAGCCGGATGGGCTTACGGTTGAAAAACAACTTATGTGTCTGCCTGTCTCTGTCTCAGACTGAGGTCAGGCAGCACCTGAGTCAAACCTCCAAACCTCTTCTAAGTATCTCCCATGCGACCCACGACGGCGTGCTCTTACAGTGAGTCGTGCTCTCACGCGTCAGGCCTGAAAAGGCATCGCCTCTCAGAGCGGCCCGTCCTGACAGCCAGGAAGGTGTTTGGGACACGCACCCCACATCTGTCAGGGACTCCAACTTCCAGAGGAATTTACCCGCACACGTAGTTGCGAGCGTGCCCGCGCACAGTCAGACACTTGCGAGCGTGCCTGCACACAGTCGGACCAGTGCACAGTGTTTCGTATTCTTCCCGTTTCTCACTCTCCTCCTTCCAGTACAGGCGAGGAACGGTTTGGATTCTGACGGGCCAGAGCTGCCCAGGCACATGCTCGATCCGAGCGTGACCCCGGGTAAATGCAGGGAAGGACGCTCAGTGCTAAGCCGAGGTCGCCGGAAAGTCCGAACGCACTTGCAGAAGGGAGACGACACGCTCATGTGCACTTACGCAGGCTGTCTTCCTGGCATGTCGTTTCTGTCTCCCCGCACTGGCATGCTTCCTGACCTCGTGCCAGGGGACCGCCTGGTTTGGCACTTGGTATGCTCTAAAGGCAGCAGTTGTCATACCCGGGTCCAAGCCTCTCCTGGCTCTGGACTTCCAGACCCACAGCTCCCGAAAGCAGAGAGGATGGCAAGGCTCGGGGTGCAAAGAGCGGCACGGCCGGAGGAGGGTGAGGCGCTCCGCAGGCCTGCCAGCCCTCCGGGGACTCCAGTTATGGTGGGACCGATCGCTCACGGGCTGCAGGCAGGTGGCGGGTCCGGGGCGCGCGGGTCCGACACCCTGACAGAGGCCCAGAGCAGTCTGCCGAAGGCCGGCTCTGCACCTTGGAGCTGCTGGAAACCGAGGGCTCCTGTGAGCTCGGGGAAGGAGCAGATGGGATGAGAAGAGCGGAAGCCCCGAGGGTTTGGGGCTGTTGACTCTGAGCAGGGAAGGGACCCCCGGTCCGGATGGGGATTGAGCTTCCCCGGCCTGCGGATGAGCCCTCAGAGCACTTAAAAGCGTTTGAAAATGTCAGTGAAACCTGTGTCTTTCGTCCGCGTCCAGAAGTGGTTTACAAGCATTCTTCACTTGCGGCGAGCTGGTTTGTGTGCGGAACGAGGAGAAGGCGGACGAGCGTGCGGGAGGCCCGCGGACGAGGGTGCGGGAGGCCCGCGGACGAG
>NC_081574.1:2545298-2610880 GCF_022355385.1 Mustela nigripes | reverse complement strand
GTGCGGGAGGCCCGCGGACGAGCGTGCGGGAGGCCCGCGGACGAGCGTGCGGGAGGCCCGCGGACGCGCCCCAGCCGCCCAGGCGGGAGCCGGGAGCCGCGGCCGCTGGGGGCCGCAGAGCGGACGCCCCCGCAGCTCCGGGCTTCACGGGTGGGTCCCTCCGTCGCCGTCGTCAGCTGCTGAAGGACGCAGCGGGCTCCGGGGCTCTGTGCGGACCAGGGAGGCTCTGCCTGGTGCGTGGCCAGGGAGTAACTGGGGGGTCTGGTGAGGAGGCTCCCGCGTTTATGGGGCTGACGGAGACGTGTTTACTGCGTGAGCCAGTGCGCGGCTTGGCGTGAGCCGGAGGGCCCTTGCCGACGGGGAGCACGGGGAGGAGGGGCGGCCGCGTCGTGCTAGCTCCATTCTTAAGGCTTGAGGAAGCTCCGTCGCGTTTCCCGGAACGGTTGTGCGGTTTGCGATCTCCCGCAGCCGTTCCCTGTCTCCGCATCCTCGCCGGCCCGCGCGCACGGCAGCGCGGTCCACAGCAGCCGAGGCCCAGACGCGGCCGAGGCCCACGGACGGGTGACCGTGACAGAGAATGGCGCCTCGCCACTTGCAGCCACACGGATGGGGCGAGCGAGCGCTTTGCTGAGGGAAACAAGTGCGTGGAGAAAGACCGACCATATGACGTCACTCATGTGTGCATTCTAAGAGACAAAACAGACGAGCACATTAAAAAAGAGACAAACAAAAAGCAGACTCTGGCATGTGGAGAACGCACCAGCGCCATCACGGGGGTGGCCGTGCGCTGGGGAAGTCGGTGTTGGGGATTAACAGTGCACGTAGGGGGCGCTGGGGGGCTCAGTGGGTTAGGCCGCTGCCATCGGCTCAGGTCATGATCTCAGGGTCCTGGGATCGAGCCCCGCATCGGGCTCTCTGTGCAGAAGGGAGCCTGCTTCCTCCTCTCTCTCTCTCTCTGCCTGCCTCTCTGCCTGCTTGTGATCAATCTCTGTCAAATAAATAAAATCTTAAGGAAAAAAAAAAAGAGTGCACTTGTCGGGACAAGCACTGAGTAATGCGTAGAAGTGTTGAGTCATATTGTGCACCTGAAACTAATGTAACACTGTATGTTAATTATAATGGAATGTTTAAAAAAAAGGTAAAATGGGTTGAAGAGAAACAGGCTACAGTTATAAGGACACCTCAAACAGAAAAATCAGTTGTGAAAAAGTAGCTAGAAATACAGGCAGTGGTTAGATCATGCAAGGTCTTTAGGCTAAATCAAGGAGGCTGAAATTCCATTCTAAGATCATCACGAATCCATGAGAATTTTAGTATGAAATAATCATAAGTTCATTTTTTAAAAAAAATCCTTTCTTCTAACTCCTCAATAGAGAATGAACTCTCTGAGGACAACAGTGGGTTCAGAAAACAGGCCAAGAGAGGGCTGCACTCCTCGAGCTCACGGGTGCAGGTGGAGGGCACTGGGATGATGGTGGTGAAGGGGCGGGGGGAGGCGGGCGAGGTGGGGTCCGTGGGCAGGTTGCAGAGGAGCGCGGGGTCACAGAGAGAAGGGAAGCTCGGATGGGAGAGGGAGGAGGTGCTGACGGTGTTGTTGACGGGCGTGAGGGGCGCAGGAGGCTGGCCAGCGTTTCCAGGCTTGGATTAAGAGTTAGGCTTGGCACACGCCATCTTCAAATGTCCTTTGGACACCCAGGGACGTGAGGCTCACTGGACTCTCCACCTGGAGCCGTGGACTTGGAGCTGGCGGAGGACACCGGGACCCTGGAGACGGAAGGATGATGGAGGAGCTTCCCTCTTTGACAACGTTCATCTGTCTTGAACAATTATGAGCGTATCTCCTTATTCTATGATTTGAAATAGTATTTCTTTCTTGACACAGTAGGGTCATTTTCAGTGTAGCTTGCTCTAGTCATTTGCTCACAGCATGGTGAGTTGGACCCGGCAGGCGTTTCCTCGACTCTCCTCCGTGCTGAGTATGCGTTTAGAGAGCCAGGCCGTGCAGGCGGCAAGCATGTGCACTCCTCCAACACGGAATTTAAAGCGGCTTATCGTTTCGCTATGGAATGCCTCCCACCAGAATACTTTAACATTCCTATTGATGGACATTCTTCTTCTCCTCAGCCCCCTCCAGGATCACAGTGTCTTTGTCGCGCTTGTCCTCAACGTCTGTACATCTCCTACTGACTTGTCGGTCATCACAACACAGGCAGAACATTTTAAGTAAAGACATGATTCGTCATAAACCTGCCTTTTCCTTTTCACACGTGCTTAGTTGGAACCACGTGCCTATCTCAATGGGAACATCATTTAGCACGGCGCACACAAGGAGAGAAGAGAGAAAACGTAGTCAAAAGCAGCATTTTCTCAAGAATATATTGGATCAGTCCCCTAGGCTAACTGTCCCCCCCTCTCTTCCCCCCACCCCTGGACCTCCATAAGACATGCTCATTTAAGTCATGCCCCTTCGTTGTTCAAGCCAAAATAAGAAAAAAAAAAACAAAATGATTGTGTTGTTAAAGGAATGCAGTGTGGGGGGCACCTGGGTGGCTGGGCTGGTTAAGCATCTGCCGTAGGTTCAGGTCTTGATCAGAGGACCCTGGAGGGAGCCCTGCATCAGGATCCTTACTCAGCAGGGAGTCTGCTTCTCCCTCTCCCTCTGCTCTCCCCGCCATGCTTGTGCGTGCACTCTCTCTCTCCCAAATAAATAAATATAATCTTAAAAAAAGAAGAAGAATGCAATTTCAAAAGCCAGTGCATGGGGAAATACAAGAATTGGTGAGTTAGTGCACTCAGACGATAGATGTCATGTCAGCTTGAGGAGAACAGAGAACATGTGCCCCTTTATGGTCTGAGAACAAGAGAAAGGCTCAAAGTACAGAAGGATTAGAGCCAGTACACAGATTGCAGGGGTAGCCACCAGGCCATAGGGATTTGCAAACTGAAGCAGACCCCACATCTGTAGTATAGACAGAAAAGTGAATGCATTTGTCCAGTGACTGTCCTACCCCTTGTCTCCTGCAGGAACCACAGTCCCAGCCCTTCTGAACAGCACCTCCAACCAGCTCTTCCTGCATTTCCAGTCCGACATCAGTGTGGCAGCTGCTGGCTTTCACCTGGAGTACAAAAGTAAGGTCAACTCTTCCGCGTCCCACGTCCCTTGTTTTATCGAGCGCTTTTTTCTGAGCAAAGTGGAAGTCCACGCCCTTACTACGTAGGAAAATAGTGTTGTTCCAAAACCACAAGTTGCATGAACGTGCATCTTTTAAAATCCTCTCAATGCAATATATATATTGTAAAAAGCAAAGGAATGAGGACATGCAGATGTTAGTATCTGGAGTAATTGTTGAAAAGCACAAAGCGACACTGTGTGATTCCTGATTTCTTTTGTGAGTGATAGCAGATGTTCATATTAATATCCCGAAACCTATAAAATCATAATTTCCCACAAATTATGGTCATAAGGCCTTTCCACTTGTAGCCTCCAAGGCTGTTAGCAGAGGCCCAGCACGGAGCCACCACCGAGCCTGCCGCTTTGTGTATTATTCATTTTAATTGGAAGAAGGTATTGCGAAGGAGACGCTAACCTTTTAAAAATGAATGTGCAGATGAGTTAAGAGTCTGATAAATGGGTTGACAAAGGTCAAATTCGCAACTCTTCTTTGGCATTTGATGATGCAGGTAAACCTTGTAAAAATGAAATAAGAATTTCCAATGAGAGTCAGGTTTATTTTAGGACATGTTTTCAAGCACTGAAAATGCTTAATGTTGATATTCATCATCTTTAATAAGCAGTTGCAAATAAGCAAATACATGGATAAGTTTTAATAAGTGATCTTTTGAATTGAGATAAACAGTTTGCTGAGATGTAAATGCATGCATGTTTTTGAAAGACCAGATTTCCAGCTGATGATAAATATTCTGAACCAGACACAAACCACGGGGCTGTTTCCCATTTCAGTTAAATTCCCCTACTTATTACAGGCATTTGTATGCAAGTTTATTCCAATTTATTTGAATAGGACTACTTTGGTGACAGTGTAAAATGATGGTGTGGATGTTATTTATGTAGGAAATGTCTGGGGAAAAAATCTGCTACTTTGATACATTTTGTGAACATCTGTAGATAGGAAACTATCAGCCTTATTTATGATAGTGTTAATAAATTCACTAATATTTTTAGCAACGTTAGAACTCAGGAATGCTCTTCTGTCTTTCTCTCAAACTCATCTCAAGGATTTGGGCTTTTCACTCACTTCTTATGAAAAGAGGTGCTCGTAAGATAATTCGTCCTCAGTTGCTATTATGTATAATTACAGCGGCAACAATATAATTATGTACTTTCCACTTTATTCCTAACCAGTATGCTTCATTAAAAAAGAAAGACCGAGATTTTTCCCACCAAATCCATCTTCCTTAAATATCCAAGGCCTTGCTCAAATACTTACGGTATTCATTTTCTCGCCGCCCGGACATAATGCTACATTTTCATTAGCTGACCTTTGTTCCGAGGGATTGTTTCCTGGTGCTGACACCATGCTGACCCCCCCATGTCATTTGTGTCCTCTCTACTTCCTGCATTATTTATAGGCCCTCATTCCCTTCGGATTCCTTGGGCCAGAGTTGAAAATATCTGTCATTTTAAGGCTTTATAGAATTAATCTCATTGAGGCCAACCTCAAACAGTATAAGGACTGTTGCATTAAGCTGCCAAAAGACTGTTGCATATTTTTAATCCGTTGACATATTTCCATCTACTTAAAATATGTACTGTCAATCTCCAAGCCTCTAAATGCAGATTTGTCACTAAAACTGATATTCATGAAATTATAAGAAAAATGACAAAAACACACACTCTGTGTGGGTCCTGCTCTGAACATGTTACAGCTACTTATTCACTTGTCCTCCAAAAGCCCTGGTTTGAGGGATGCCCAGCACTTAAAGAAGGAAGGACATGGCCTGTAGTCGCACTGCTAGGGACCCACGGAACGTGAGACACTTCGTCACAAAGGCCCTTGACTGAACCCTGTGTGAGGATCCCAACAGTCCCATCAGAAACGTAGCATGCACTGCTCTGTTCTACAAACGACGGCCCCAAGGGTCAGGAGCAGGTCGATGACCCAAGGAAGGGAGAGGAGCTTCTGAATCAGTTTGTCTTTCCCTAAAACCAGAGCTACCGTGGCTGGTCCACATCTGCTTCTGAATGAGGGCTTTGGAGTAAGCACGAGGCCCGGGTAATTATCACAGCCCGTTGTTCCAGATGGGCACTGACGGGAACGTCCCAAACAGAAAACAAACATTATTATTTGAAGGGATGAATTATCAAATTTTACCAGTCGCAAAAGTGATTCCAAGAAGGCCTGATCCTGTATGTATGACCTGGGTTCTCTCGCGTGATCTGAGTAACACTCGAATGATCAGCATCACTGAGTGCTTCCTGCGTTCACCAGGTCAGCCGTCCTTCTGACCTGGATGGGAATGTTGACATAGTTCCACAGTAGGACACAGGAGTCACCCTACCTCTGGGCTCTTTTCTTCAGAAAAACTACCGAAACAAAACAAAATAAATAAATTTCATGAAACTTTAAAGGTATTTATAGATAATAATGATACTGGTGGATCCTGGAAACAAGAAAATCTGTGCTAAGGGTATGTAGCATATGAACTCGCTCCTAAGGAACAATATGGTGGCAGCTGTCCTTGAACTCAACATGGAAGAGCCGAGAATGTTTTATATATAGGAATACCTCTTCTGCGTGTGTGTGTGTGTGTGTGTGTGTGTGTGTGTGTGTGTGTACACAATGTATATCAGTATGTCAGTAACCAGGGTTTATTGGTTTCGGTGGGATTTGGTGGCAGAAGAGGTGATAAGATCGAAGCCATATGCCATATTGGAACCCTTCTCTTTGTTTTACTTATATTTTGTTGATTCTCCCCTCTTTTCCTGCCAGCTTTTGGTTTAACTGAATATTTTTATTGCTTCAATTTATCTCCACTATGGGCTGATTAGATAAAACTTTAAAAATGTAATGATCTGCCTGGAATTTAAAAGATACATCTTTATTACTTTAGCACAGCTTACCTTCAAGTGATATTATGCCCTTCCATGTAAAAGAGACTTACAAGGGTGTATTTCTAATATCTGCTTTCCTTCCGTTATGTTATTCACTGCCTTACATTTTATTTTTACAGGCTATAAAGCCCACAAAATATTTTTACTACTTTTGGTTTTTACATTTCTACTACTTTACTACAACAGTGATCTTTTAGAGTAAATAGAAAATAAGAAAAATAAATATCTCATGTTTACCTTTGCTTTTAGCATCTCGGGAGCTCGTATGTCTCTGGGTCAACCCAGGTTTCTGTCCGAGGACTGCTCCTTCATTTTTCTTGTAGTGCGGGTCTACTGACTAGGATTCTCCCAGCTTTTGCCTTCTTTTTTTTTTTTTTTTTTTTTTAAGTCATTATTTCACCTTCATTTTTGAAAGATACTTTCCAAGTACAGAAGTCTGGGTTGAAAGTTTCTTTGTTTTCAGTGTGTTAGATGTGGTTCCCTTGTCTTCTCGTCTCTCAGTTGACGGTGAGAAGTAGCTTCTTACTTCCTGCATCGGTAGACATGCGCGTGTTCTTTCTCTCTGGCTTGCTGCAACATTTTATCGTTTATGTTCTGTTTTCATCACATTGATTACGATGTGTCTAGGGCAGAGTGTCAGTGTGCTCTCAATATTCATCCTGAAGTTCTTGACGTACGTGATCTGTGCTCTGACATCTTCTGTTGGTCGCGAACAAATCCCAGCCACATCGTCATCCCAGATATTGCCGCCAGCCCATCTCTTTCCGCTTCTGCCGGTGCTCCATTACATGTGCGCTAGGCTGTCGCACATTCTTTCACACTTCTTGGCACTCACTTCTGCTTTATTCACTCTTTTCTCCTTGTGTCCTGGCTTGTGTGATTGCTCTTTTTTTTTTTTTGTAGATTTTATTTATTTATCTTACAGAGATCACAAGTAGGCAGAGAGGCAGGCAGAGAGAGAGAGGGGGAAGCAGTGTCCCCGCTGAGCAGAGATGATGCGGGGCTCCATCCCAGGACCCTGAGATCATGACCCAAGCCGAAGGCAGAGGCTTAACCACTGAGCCACCCAGGTGCCCTTGTGTGATTGCTCTTAAGTTTTCTTCAGATTCACTAAGTCCTTCCCAGTCATGTCACATCTACTAACGAGCCCGTTAGAAGCATTCTTCATCCCTGATATCGTGGGTACTCCCCGACTAAAATTTTCACTTGACTTTTTCTATCCTTATCGTCTCTCTACAACCATCACTCCATCTCTTCATGCATGCCTCCTGTCTCCCTACATTTTTTAACATATTTCTCATAGTTATTTTAATATTCCCATTTAATATCTCCTTTCGGAGCCCCTGGGTGGCTCAGTGGGTTAAAGCCTCTGTCTTCGGCTCAGGTCATGGTCTCAGGATCCTGGGATCGAGCCCCATATCTGGCTCTCTGCTCAGCGGGGAGCCCGCTTCCCTCTCTCTCTCTGCCTGCCTCTCTGCCTACTTGTGATCTCTGTCTGTCAAATGAATAAATAAAATCCTAAATAAATAAATAAATAAATAAATCTTCATGTAAGTAGACCCGCCCAGTTCAAACCCATGTTGTTCAAGGGTCAACTGTGTTATAAACCCTGGCTTTTATTTTACATCACAGAAAATTCCAGAGACCCTCCTGCAACCCCCCCCCCCCAAAAAAAAATTGAAATGTCTCTTAGGAGATTATTTCAGGCATGCAACATTACCATAACTTGGTTTGGTGACAGGAGAATCCAAGCTTTATTTGGAGTTGAATGTAACACTCACAAAATGGATAACAAGTCAACGTGTTCTTCCCACCTGTGATACGTGAGCATTTTTACGAGTATTACATTTAAGTGAAGACGCAACAGACATGACTTAATCTCATGGTTCTTCAGTTGACACATAAGTGATTGAAAGCAAGTTTCCCTGTAGTCTTTGGAATCTCAGGCATGACACCTGCACAGCGGCGGGGTGGGTGGCTGGGACGGAGGGCTTATCCTGCAGCTAAATCGGGAGCATTGCCTGGTTCCCATGCGTCTCTAAGACATGCGTCTTCGCATGACGTGCATTGGTCAGCGGGCCTGCTGGTGGCTGCCTGAGAGACTCAGCAGTCTCTAAATCAACGAAGCTGCCGCCCCTACCGCTCATGGCTAAGACAGTTGCCCACACGGAAAGGAACCCGGTTTCAAATTAACAGTTGTCATTTGGTGCATCTGCCCCTGTGACACATTTGAGATTACTTTTAGGTTTGATGGTTCTCCATACGGGGTGGCTTTCACAGAACATGCAGATTTGCCTTAATTTCATCTCTAGGGGACAACTGCCCCTCCCCCCAAATCGTGTTCCTCCTAAAGTAGACAGTGGGCATCTCAGCATCCGTCATGAATTATTCCAGCATCTCTTAGATCCTCTGCTCTGTCCTCCAGGCATCACAGACAGAGTCGTGAGGAGGCGAGCAGACATGGTCTCTGCTCAGGTAGAATTTGCATTCTAGTGGTGGGCATCATGCACCAGAAAACCGGAGAGTCCGTGCTGCTTACAGACTATGCTAAGCACCCAGGGGAAAATAAACAGAGTTCTGACGTGTAAGATGAGTTCAGGGCTGCTCTAGACGGAGAATCTTTCTTGAGGGAACGATGGAAGAATGGGCAGGAGTCAGCCACAGAAGAACGCTGAAGGAGAAGCAGCGCAGTTACAGGAGCCGGTCACGGCAGGGTCTGTTGGAGTGGGGTTGCTTTCATCTAGTCCCGTCCTGTTGAAGCGAGTCTGTGAGTGCTACGGAAAAGTATATTGGTTGAGCCACAGTGAGTTTCTGAGTCCAACTGTAGGAACATTATATGGGAAGCAGTTATCAGATATCAAGCTAGCATTATGCCACATAATGGGTCAATCTAGACTTTTCGTCCTTACAGAACAGATATTTCAATAGAGTCCCACCTACAAATGTACATTGCTTTGTTGAAACCTTGTGGCCACTTGAAAACTATGAGTATACTATTTTTTAATCATTGATTTGGTTTTAGGATCTTCTTACTCGAAGCTTAAAACTCAGGATGTTACATTATTAAACTCATCCCTTGGATGTAAAAACTTAAAAGAGTTCTCTGTTCTATTGCCAGTCTTGCAGATTTTCCCTGTTGAGTAACTGAGGAAGAAAGATCATGGAATTTGAATAAGTCATGACTAGTGGCACAGGGACTCAGGCAGCCCATGGCTAATTACATTCACGAGAAGCCCGTCCTATCACATGTTGCGTCAGAGCTCTAGACACAGGAGAGTGGACTTCAGTCATGTGAGTGACAGAAGGCAGGAAAGTTCTGAATGTCAGAAAAAGAAGCAGTTTTGGACGGGGAAATGACATGAGGCTGTTTCTCAGTCCCCAAACCATGAGATTCCTCTACCTCTTCACCAGATTGGTCTATTCTTGATGTCCTGTTTAATAAATAAAAATGAAGCACAACTTCCTTTCCGAGCGGGCTTTCGTCAAGTTCCTCCGTGCAGTCATGCGTGACTTCGTAGCAGATACACAGTCACCAAGGAAGCCGTACAGGCTTTCCTCCTCAGGTCGCTGATGTGTTTTCCGGTTAAAAACATGCCTTTCCCTCAATCTCGACATCCCTCTCATTCTTCACATTGGTCACTTTCCACCGGTCCTTCCGTGTCTGGTCCTTTCCAGGCCAGGGCCATCATGCTCAGGGTTACGCCCAACATCTCTTTGCTCAAAACTTCACCCCCGCCAAAAGTCCTTCAGTGGCTCGACATCTCCTCACTCCTTATCTAGGCATCTCTGCCGAATGCGTCACTGGTTTTATCACCCACCGCTGTCCCTCAAGCCGTTCCATTCGGCCCATTACAGTCCAACAGCCACGTTGTGTGAATTGTCATTTTTCCAGGAGTGCTTCCGCACTTCTCCTCCCCCACGCCTCTCCCTCCCTTGTCTCTGCCTTTCTGACTCCCCCGTCCGTCTGGAGCCGCTCAGCCTGCGGCCCACACCGGGTCAACCCGTGTTCGTCCCTCTGACCTCTGATTTTATCAGCATCGATTATCCACATGCTTCAGTTACAAAGCTTTTTTCTTTGTATTATTGGTCTTTATGGCCTTTAAACCCAATTAGACTGTTAGTTCTTTGGGATCCCGGGAAATATTACTCTTTTCCCAAACCTCCTTTCTTTAGTCTCTGTATAGGACTTAATAAATTGTGTTGGCTCACTTGTTTTCACGTGACTTAATTATGAGGTGATAATGTCCAGTTAGGGGAAGAGAAAAAACTTAAAGAGATAAGGGGTAGATCGGTGGCCATATCTGGTTTTTGATAGTTCATTTGAAATGAAAATTACATAATTCAATCTTCTGTGTGGACAATTTTTTTATCTTTACATATTTATGAAAGGTTTTGTATTTTCTACAGATGCACGTGATGCATGGGTTTGTTAAAAATTCTATTGAGTGAGGCCCTGCTGGTTCTTGGAGAAACACGGTCCCTCACTGTAAGGCGTCTTCCCAAAGAAGGAGAGGGTTGCAGACAAGGGTATTGAGATGCAGTGTAGCCCCGTGCTACGGGAGGGTAAGCTACAAGTTAGAGGGCGTTGTCCATACCATGTTGTGTATCTCAGTCTACACCTGACGTACTTATCCCCACCCCTGCTTATTTTTTATTGTGGTAAAAAACACATACCCTTAGACTGACAGTCTTCACCATTTTTAAATGTGTGGGTCAGTAGTGTTAGACAGATTCGCATTATTGTGCAACAGATCTCTAGGACTTTGCCATCTACCAGATCTTATACGATAAACACTAATTCCCCTTCTTCCTCCCTCCAGCCCTGGCAACCCCACTTCTATTTTCTGTTTCTGTGATTCGGTCTGTTTTAGACATAGCGGCATCATACATTATTTGTTGTTTTGTGACTGGCTTATTGTCTTCAAGGTTCCATCCATATTTCAGCCTGTGACATGCTTTCCTTTTGTTAAGGCTAAATGATACTTCGTTTTATGTATACACTACACTTTCTCCTGTCGGTGGACAGTTTGGTTGTTTTCACTTTCTAGAGATTGTGAATGATGCTGTAAGTGAGTGCACAAATATTTCTTTAAGTTTTTCTTTGAAATATTTTGGATATATACCCGAAAGTGAGGGTGCTTGACCATATAGCTCAGTTTGCCCTCTTTTTCTAGTTCCTTGAGGTGTAGAGTAAGGTAATTTATTCATGATCTTCCTTCTTTTGTAAAGTAACCATTTACTGCTATAAATTTCCCTCTTAGTCCTGCTTTTACTGCATCCCAAAAGGTTGGTCTGTCACATTTTTGTTTTCATGCATCCAGATATTTTTTTAAAAATCCTCTTGTTATTTGGCCTTTGTCTTATTGAATTTAAGATTTTGATTAATTTCCACAAATTTGTGGAAATTTCTGTTTTCCCTCTGCTATTGATTTCCAGTTTCATTCAATTATGGTCAGAGAAGATACTTTGTATGATTTCAGTCTTTTTAAATATGGTTAGATTTATTTTGTGACAGAACATTTGCCTTACCTTTGAAGGTGTTCCTTATACACGTGAGATGAATTTGAATTTTGACTTTTTGGGTGGAGTATTCTGTAAATATCTGTGAGGCCTACTTGGTCTTTAGTCTTGTTCAGGTCTTCTCCTTCCTTATTGATCATCTGCTTGATGGTTTTATCCCTAAGTTGAAAGGGGTTATTGAAAGCTTTCAGTATTATTTTGCTGTGTCTCTTTCTTCCTTCCATTCTGTCAATGCTTGCTTCAAACATTTGGGAATCCTAATGTTATATATATCTATATATAACATTATATATAATATATATTTTATAAAATATATATTACAATAATAATTATTATATCATAATGATTATATCTCCTTGGTGAATTGATCCTTTTCTCATTATATAATGCCTATCTTTGTCTCTTATGCAATTTTTATCTCAAAATCTATCTTGTCTCTTTTAAGCGTGGCCACTTAGATCTCTTCAGTCTCCTATTTTTATGGGACATCTTCTCATCCTTTCACTTCTAGCTTATGCGCGTTCTGAGATCTAAAGTGAGTGTCTTGTAGGCAGCATATAATTGGGTCTTGTTTATTTTTTATCATTTTGCCAATCTATGTCTTTTAATTGTTGTATTTAATTCATTTACATTTAGAGTATTCACTGATTAGGAACAGCTTGCTTTTGCTATTTTATCCATTTCTTTTCGAAATGTTTTATAGCTTTTGTGTCCTTTTCCTTTCTTGTTGGCTTTTGTGCTTTGCTGATATTTTTGTAATGATATGTTATCATTTCTCATTTCAATTTGTGTGTATTATAAAGACACTTTCTTTGAATATACCATTGAAATTACATGAAAATTCTTAAATAATGTATTTTCAACTAATAGTAACTTCCAGCACATATAGAAATTCTATTCCTTTATGTTTCTTCTTCTTCTTGCCCTCTTTATTGATGACACAAATTTCCCTTTTATATTTCATATGAATTAACATAAATTTAAAATTACTTTCTATGTTTTTGTTTTTAAAAATTTTAAACAGATTTAAAAGTAATTTATGTAACTATTTATCATTACTCCAGGATTCTATAGTTTTTACATATTTACTTTTATCAGAGAGTTTTAAAATTTTGCATGGTTTTCTATACCATCTGATTCCATTTAACTGACAAGATTTCTGATGAGAAATCCACTGATAGTCTGATAAGAGGTTCCTTGAACATGACTTTTTTTTTTCTATTGCCATTTCCAAGAGAAAAAAATGTTTTCTTTTCACATTTTTATCTGTGATGGTTTGATTATGGTGTGCCTCAATATAGATTTCTTTAGATTTATCCTGGTTGGACTTCTTTGAGCTTCTTTAATTTGTATGTCCATTTCTTTCCTCAGTTTTGGGCAGTTTTCAGCCACTGTTTCTTCAAGTAGACCCTCTGCCTTCCTTTCTCTTTTTTTCTTCCTCTGGGATACCCATAAGGTGTATATTGTTCTGCTGCATGGTCTTCTGCAATTCCCTTAAGCTTTATCCATTTTTTTTTTTTTTGCCTTTTATTCTCCACTGACTTGATAATTTCAAATGACTGATTTTCTTCAAGGTTGCTGTTTCTTTCTTCTGCTGGATTAAGTCTAACGTTGGTCTTCTCTAATGGGTTTGTCAATTCAGTTATTGGATTCTTTAGTTTAAAATTTATGTTTGGTCCTTCTTCATGGTCTCTTTGTTGATGTTTTTACCTTGTTCATGTATCCGTTTCTTGATTGAGGTGAGTGGTTTATCTGTTGTGCTCTAATTCGTTGAGCAGTCCAATGAGAGTAATTTTGAATTCTATGGTAATTCATATTTCCATTTCCTTAGGGTAGGTTTCTAAAGATTTAATTTGACCCTTTGATTGGGCCATATCCCCCTGTTTCTTTGTATGCTGCTTTACCTTCTTTTGCATCAATGGCTTTTTAAGCATCAGCCACCTCTCCTAGTCTCTACAGTTTGGTTTTACAGAGGGGAGACTTTCACCAGTTGGCCCAACTGGAGATTCTGTAGAATGCTCAAGCCTTTTCTCAGATTAAAACCTCTCTGGGGTTGTGCATGCATCAGGAGAGGTTTCCTGGTTGCTAATCAGTAGCATCCCCTTAGATCTGCCTGCTGCTGTGGACTCTTTGTACTTGAGCCCCCCTTTTGGTCCTATCCGCCATATTGTAGATTCCAGTATGAGTCAGACCATGTTTACTACCTTTGTTCCGAGTCATCAGCCTTGCATCTCTTCCTAACAACCTTTGTATTCAAACAAGAGAGAGACCAGTTCCTTGGACAGCTCTCTAAAAAGTCAGAACATTGGATATATGCCCCACTGTACTCTCTCCCTTCACAGGGAGAAATCAGGAGTAGTGCCTACTGTGTTGTGGAGAGACCTCTGGCCATGAATTTTTCCAAACAACTTCAGTGCAGTTGGCTTTTGATTCCCTAGGGTTTGGGAACCTTTTAATTGGTTTCTATATTTCTTATAAGGGAAATTTGTCTGTACTTTTGTTAAGTTGGTATCTCCATCAGGGAAGGAAGTTCTAGGGTTTTCTATTTTGCCATCTTATGGCATCACTACTAGACTTGATGCATTTTTTTTAGTAAGAGTTAAACAGTTCAAGGACTAGTTAAATCAACCCACATCATTCAAAGAGCAGAGACTATTTTTAAAAATATGTTCCTTTACTTTATTATTGTGCTACCAATTTCTTAGTCAGCTAACAAATAGTATGTTTGTACACAGTCTGAATGTTTGTATACGGTTGTGGTTTGTTTTGTTTTGTTTTGTTTTCAAAAATACACTTAGATTTGAGTTTTTGAAACCATGCTAAAGTAAAATCCAACATATTAAATTATATCACATTTGTCATTATATGAATATGGTTTATTTGCAGACTTCTGGCAGTACAGATATTTCGTTATGTAAGAATGTTCATATTAGTCTGTAATGTTTCCTCAAGTCTCTATAATAATAAATGCCACAAATTTATGTTTACAATGATCAAATATCTTTATGAAAGTGTTTAGTGTTATACCTTAAGGATACGATAGAATACTATTAAACATGGTTTAGCAGTATCTTTTGTAAAGAGCCAGAGAAAATATATTCAGCTTAAGGACTAAAGAAAGGGGTCAGTACAGAAAGAAAGGAGCATGACCAGGTTTGGCTCAAGGGAAATTGTTTGCTAAATCATGTTATAAAACATCAAACCAAGAAAAAGATATTAAAATTATCAGTATATTTTACTAAAAACATTTTTTTTCGTAAATTTCCTTGATTCAATCAGCTACTGTGATGATTTCGCCTATTAAATCTTAAGAGTTTCAATTAAATCTGGACATTTTATATTTGCTTTTTTTAAAGAAATGCAAAAACATATGAGCATAAATACATGTGTTACATATGCATATGTATACATATAGTCACATGTACAAATGCCAGTTTTATTTGGTAAGTATTACCATTAGTCTATCTGATATATAAATTGAACAGTCCAAGATACTTTAAGAAATTATTGTCATTGTTATAATTTTAAACACATAATTGACCTGGAAATGCTAATAAATGCACATACCATTACATTATGTTTGTGTAATTGAGGTTAAGTTCAAGTGTAAGGTTTGATATTTTAAAATTTGAACTACATTTAATGTTCTAAGTTTTCTGAAGTATACGTGTGACTGGTACATTTTGAAGTGGGAGAATTTCCTTTTATTTGTAGTAAATATCGCTCTGGCAAAGAAGCCTGATACGGTCATGGCTTCAGTGATGGTTCTCCCCATGAAGGAGAGGATAGCATTTCGGGCGTACGCAAATCACTGAAGTCCTATAGGGGACAGGACGGTTCTCTTCTTAGACCCGCGAGAGGAGGTTTAGCAATTCGTCACTAGTGTGAGACGTCCTTACTTGTGTGAGACAGGTGAAGTACAATCTATTTCTCAGCATTTGTCCTTTATTAATAGGAAGTAAGAGAACATGTTATTTAGCAGCCAAAATATTTTTAGCGATTAATTGTGGTCATTTTGCCATAGTTTACTATCCTTTTATCCATTTATCAATTCAACATAAGTATCTATGCTTCTTCCAGGCCATGTGCTAGATGTGTGTGATGCACACACTGTCTTAGCTCTGGATGCTCAAGCAGCAGATACTTGCTTCTCACTGTTCTAGAAGGCGTGAGGCCCAAGATCAGGTGCTGGCTGGCGTATTTGGTTCCTGGTGACAGTCTGCCTCCTGGCTTGTAGACTGCACCTTCTCAGTGTGTGCTCACGTGGCCTTTCCTGGTGTACGTGTCTGGAGAGAGAGATCTCTCGTTCCCTTCTCATAAGGACACTAATCCCATCATGAGGGTCTCACCCTCATAAATTTATGTAAATCTAATGATTTCCCAAAGACCTTATCCAAAAACCACCTTGGGAATTAGAGCTTCAATATACACATTTTTGGGGAAGGAGGGACACATAGGCATCCTGCCTATAGCACTGATGAAAGAGAAGGAATCACTTTGCGTTCTCCTGGAGCCTATAGTTTAATTAGGGAAACTGAGCAACGTGATGGTCCAGGGACAATTTTAACAGAGCTCTGCTGTGTGTCGTTGGCACGCAGAATTCACTGATAGTTCAGAAGGCAGAGTGGGTATAGCCTGGCCATCTCCTGGTCTTGTGAACTTGGAGCAATTGCGTACCCTCTCCCCATGAATGAGGATATTGGACAAGATCAGTGTTTCTCAGAGTGTTCTGCAGGACCCTCCTGTCCTGTATTACCCATGGGTAGTTTGCAGACCAAAATGGTCCTATAATACATTTCAGAAATCCTTCAAATAACGTTGAAGCGCATTCATCTCTGTAGGATTTCTCTGTGCCTTTTATATACTATAATACTTTCAAATCTCCAAGAGAGATACAATATTCTATCTCCCCCAAATTTATGCTATGACATCTCTTGACACTGGACACAGAATCCCTTTTGCTTTGAAGATTCCTTATGATCTATTAAGTGGGAAGAATAAAGAAAGCATTTATTATGTGGACTTAACATGCCCACAGTTTACAGATGAAAGAAAATATTTTTAGCTCCACATACATGCTGAATTCTTAGACACTGATTTATTTTATTAAGATTTTCTTATTTATTTGTCAGAGTACAAGTAGGAGGAGCAGCAGGCAGACGGAGAAGCAGGCTCCCTGCTGAGCAAGGAGCTCGCCGTGGACTCGATCCCAGGATCCTGGAATCATGACCTGCGCCGAAAGCAGGCGCTTTAAACAGTCTGAGCCACCCGAGCGCCCCCACACAATGATTTTAAAAGTGGTTTCTTTTCTTGACTTCAGATGCTGTGTTATTAATTATGGAGGTTTCTCTATACACATCGTTGTCATGGAGATGTATGGACTCATAAAACAATGTCATCTAGAAGTCTGAGTGTACAGGCTGACACTTGTTATGTTTATGCCTGTGTGATCATGGGGTCTGACATTTCGTTCATGGATTGTCAGCCTCCCATGGCGTCTCCCTAAGTGAAATTGGGATGTCTTTATTCTCCTATTTTCCAACACAGTGTCTGACCTTTAATGCAAGTTTGGATTGATGGGTTTAGAGACTCAGCAGCACTCCTGTGTTAAGGTATCCAAACCTGTCTGCACAGGAAGGAAGATTGTTATGTGCTAGTTTTGTGTGAATGGATGGTTATTATTAATTAGTTACAAAATAATGGGCTCAACACTTTCTTTTTTCTTTTCAAAAGTAAGGAATAGCCTATGTGTCCCTATAGTGCTTATGAATTTGATAAAGCTCATATATCTGCACATGTCCTTTGACCTCTGTGCCCTTGTGAGCTACCCCAGCTCTAGGGGTCTCACTATCCAGCTCTGCATTCCTCTCTCTGTAGTTTTTATCTTGATTATTGTTTTGAGCAGTGCAGCTAGAATGACATGCTTTTTTCTTTCTTTCTTTCTTTTTTTTTTTTTTTTAATTTGCGGTCTTTGAAAAGCCTACATTACGCTAGTCAAAATGAGGGCAATGCTAATTGACAAAAGCTGCTCAGAGTTGTCTCGTCAGTATCTGCGCAGGCTCACATTTTCTGCTCCCAACACGGCGTGTCTATCATGGATTTCAAGATTATTTTCTTTCTCAAGATCTATACAAACCATCTCTGAATTTTACCTAATGAATTTAGGATACCGACTATAATACCTTCTGGAGAACTGATGAGACTACTTGTTGTAGTCTGGTTCATAAGGTCCACATTTGACGTTCGGTGGCAGGTAAAACCATGAAGCTGTGTATTTGGTCAAACTAGATTACTTGTCTTTTTAATGGCTTCGTTTTATATTCTTTCCCTTCACAGACTAGACTTGAGGAGAAATAAAGACTCTTAGCTACCGTCTAAATCTAATCCCAACTTTATAAATCCATACATGTCAAAATGTCCAAATTTTTACATAGAATATTTATCCGTCTTTCATTACGTGTTTAGAACAATAGATCTAAATCTTCAGAACACTCAGCAATTACCCTCTCATTATCATGTTTAATCAGGATACCTCATGGTTCAGAATCACGGGGTTTATGAGTCACCTTTTAAAGAAACCTAGCTAGGGATGCCTGGGCGGCTCAGTGGGTTAAGTCTGTGCCTTCGGCTCAGGTCATGATCTCAGGGTGCTGAGATTGAGCCCTGCATTGGGTTCTCTGCTTGGCAGGGAGCCTGCATCCCCCTCTCTCTCCGCCTGCCTCTCTGCCGACTTGGGATCTCTCTCTCTGTCAAATAAGTAAATAAAATCTTTTTTAAAAAATTGAAAAAAAAAAAAGAAACCAGCTGCATAGCATTTGGTATATTGTCATCTATAGTTCAGAATGTAAATATGCCATCCTTTGAAACAATTAGAAATCTTTTCTATAAAACTTAAGCTTACAGTGTGACAATATACTCTACCAGATGTCTGTCCTTTTGGAAAATTAATTTTGAATTTTTCTGCCAAATGGTTTTGTGTCACAGCTCGATTTTAGAGAAGTTCGTTCTTTCTTTCTTTCTTTCTTCTTCTTTTTTTTTTTTTTTTTTTGTTTTTTTCTGTATGTCTTCCAACATGTCTCATTTTGTGTCTAAATCACTGTCTTTTAGTTGACTGGCTTTACGACTGTACCTGTCACTTAGGTGATAGACCACCCATGATTTAACATTAAAAATCAGTTTTGCTCCAACAACATTCTTCTGAAACTGTTCTCTTTTAGGAGCTTTAACAAGTGACGGACACACATACAGACTAAAGCCGACCGTCCTTCCTGCTCCGTTTACTTCCCTGATTTTTTCTTCTCCTGACTTCCCTACCTCACGATTTGATTACCATAATGATTAAATGCAAACAGTCTGCCCATTCTCTGTGTCAGAATTCTTCAATATACCTCCTCCTGTCCCCTGACGGTCAGAAAGTTCATTGTTCTACCTTCTAAGGTAGAACTTCTTACCCTACATCATTCCCGGCATTTCTGGGGCTGCCCTGTCTCCTTCCCGGTCCTCCTGTGTTGGGTCCACAATGCACTTGGTTGCCCTTTCTCTAAAGGGGGCTACCGGGATTCTGTAGATCACAGGAGATGGTGAGCCTCCGCGGTGCTAGCACACGTCTGTCTGGAGAAGAACTTCACACCCAGCTGGTTTAGGGATCTGAACCTGCCACACCTTTAATTCTCCCCTCTGCTAGAGTCATGGTTCTCTCAACCCCAAAATAAAAATCTTCCATTCATGGCCTAAACCCACTATTTTCAGGGTGACTTGACTCAGCGTTGCTGGAGGCATTGCATGGTTAGGAGAGAGACGTGTTGTGGAACATACTTGGGCTCTGGTCCAGGATAGCTCAGTAAATATCATATCAATCACATACTTACTTATCTCTGGGTAAATATATGTAGATGCTATTACAGAAAATGTCCCTAGAGACACCAGATATCTTTGTGCTGTTAGCTCCTCCCATATACCAGATACCTAGTGACACTGAAAAGTGAGGGGCCGATGTTTCTCTCTACACAAGTATCTGGGTCTGCATATGATGGCTTCCTGAGTCATCAGATCAAACGCTGATTAAAATGGCTCTATGTATGCTTTTAATTTATTCAGAAAATGTATTATAATTCCTGTAGGTACAGGTAAATGCAAGTTATTTTTTTCCAGAGGATGAATGGGATTTACACATGGAATTTAAGGGAGGAGAAAATTAAAATAACATATAATACATACATATCAATCACCATGTAGTAAAATTTAAAAAGCCTATTATATCTGATTTGTAAAGGGATGGCTTTGAATGGTTTTGAATTACTTGTTGCATTTTTTTTAAATTTCAAAATATGTTATCAGGTTTTTTTTTTTTTTTTTTAACATTTGGGGGTTACTGATGTTCTTTGGTCTCTGTGTGTACATGAAGTATACCAAAATGATGATGTGATATCACCACAAATTAGCTTTTTAGTATTTTCAGTTGTAATTAAATTCATACGAAAGGCAATTTAACTATTTTTTTCAGGGTCAGATAAAAATGTAGTGATAGGTGGCAGGTGATCTTGCTACACTGTGATAGGAGAAAGGGTAAAATTTAAATGCAATATGTATTCTAGAGTTAAGAATGAGATACGTTAGACTTAAAGAGATAGGTTAGACTTACGCCTACAAAACAAGATAAAATCCTAAGGGTTGTATTTTTCCATATTTATCAATTTTATCATATAAATATAAAGACTCAATTATCTTCAAATTTTGTGTTGGGAATAAAAAAAAAATTGCCACTTCATGCATATGGTGTTTTATACTTTTAAATAAATAGCCATTTAGGAAAGAAACGATCACAATAGAAAAACTCTAAGATACACTTCAAACCTGCTCATCCCAGATACAAATCAACGTGTTCCAAGGATTGAAATTACCCAGTGAGCTTAGGAACCGGGGGTGTCCCTTCTGATGCAGACTCTGTAGCACGGCGCTCTCGAACGAACAGTCACACGGTTGATGAAAATCGAAGATGCTTCTCTCTTTGCTTCATCTCAGCTTTGGGGGGAAAGTGAGACAAACTGGGGATTCTCCAACTTGATTGCACAAGAATCCGTAGGATGGCGTTGGCAAGATCACTCTGATTCAGCCGCTCTAGTTAGGGCCACGGGTGTGAGTCTTGTCAGGCTCTCAGGCCAGGCCTTGGAGAGCAGGGAAGGGGAGCAGGTCAGGGCGGGTGGTGGACCGGTGGTCTGCCGGCGCTGAGAGAGGGGCTTCCTGCGTGCGCGCTCCTACCTGCACAATCCACCTGCCACTCGATCGACTCCGTCCTTTCCTTAACATCGGCTCCAAGCTGTCGTGGCTGTCGGCACGTGGCGGCGCCTGGAGCCGCGTCCTGCATCTAGTTTAATGACATGCGGTCGTGAGCGCGTATGGTTTTCCCAAGAGCCGCCGGCCCAGGCTCGGGCTCCGGGTGCAGAACCTGCTGCTGGGTGCGTGGGCACCCGGTGGAGCTGCGTGGAGCCCAGCTTGGATGCGGACTGAGCAGCCCACCTTGGAAGTCTCGGGAATTCTACCTCGGACCCTGTGCTCTTCCAGCGAAATCGGACGGGCCGAGGGGCTGTGCGCGAGCGCAGAGGAGGGGGGCCTGACCCAGAGCCCCTTCGCGTGGGTGCAGTCCCCTGCACAGGGGAGCAGCACGTCCTCACCCTGCACTGGGACCGCCCCCTGCAGAGCCGCTTCCCACCAGTTGTTGCCTCTGGTTCGATTAAAGACCAGACGACCCACCTTCCCCGTCCCAGTGGCATCCCTCAGAGTCCCCAGTCCCAGTCAGCTAACACACCTGACCAGTTCATGGCCCTTAGTGTGGTAAGCAAGACCTGGAGTGAAGCCCAAGGTCACACGGAGCATTTTAAGCTGGGCTGCTCTAATTAATGTCCTTCCCCCTCTCTTACCCTGGAAAACCCGGTCCTGTGTAACCAGGGATGAGAGAAGACGTACCACACGGATGAAAAGGGTTATTTGCAATCCCCACGTCTTTAGCACCATTTCAGAAGCATTTTTTTATTCTATAAAACACCAGAGCTGCATATTTTGTCTATCTGTGCCATGGGGTTTATAGAGAGGTTTCAGCACTAAATACTTAGAGTTAATTTTTTCTATATTTTAGGCTGAATGCCACTGTTATGTGATGCATTAAAAAAAAAATTGTTAGTGTCCTAACTGAAGGCATTTCCATCTAGAAAAGTGCCTGATGATAGTCTTGGGACCCATAAGTAGTGGTCCTGTTTATCTGAGAACATACTGTTCGTGGGTTTTGTTGTCTTTAAATGAGAGAGAGAATACAAAATATTTGTATTTTGATGTTTTTCTGAAAGGATAGAATTCCCAGATTCACATTTAAGGTTTTTCATAAAAATGGCCAACTATGCTTGAAAAACAAAGCAAGAGAGGATTGTCATGGGGTTTGCATATTATAAGAAACATAATTTTAAAGGACCTTTTAAAATGTGTATGTGTTGGAATTGGAGTGTATAATAGGAAACGTGGAAGTAGCAAATTTTATTATTTAAGGGAAATCTTGATTCACTGCAGACTGAATATGAAATGTATTGATGAATTAGCTAAACCTGATTTAAAGTTGCCCGAAGTCGTCTTGGTAGAGTAACAAGAGAAAGGCTCGGTGTCTTTGTTCATTTCCTTAGGAGAAGAGCAACAGGGGGAAAAAGCTGTTTTGTTCTTCCAAAAATAAGAATGATGTTTATATTACCTACTTCCTAAGCATTTGTCCCTGCATTTCTACAGCCGTGGGTCTCGCCGCGTGCCAAGAACCAGCCCTTCCCAGCAACGGCATCAAAATCGGAGACCGGTACATGGTGAACGACGTCCTCTCCTTCCAGTGCGAACCTGGCTACACCCTGCAGGTAGCGTCCTTCTGCGTGTCCGGGCTGGACAGGTTAAACCTAGGAGTCCCTGGCCAGCTCCAGAAGCCAGTGCCTGACATCTGCTCTCCTGGAGAGCTAATTTAGTTTCTCACACTTCGTTTGTAAATCAAAGTACTCACATTAAGCCATGCATGCTGGTAATCTTAATTATAATGTGGAAATAGCTTCTAATGAGGATGCACTCTTTCAAAGTTGAGCATCTTGTTTTTGTAATTATTTTATTTCAAAATGTATGTTCTCCCCATACGTATGCAGATACAATTCTAAGGGACAAAGCAGGGACAGAAGTCTCTTTCAAACTGTCACCGTGACAGCCCCTTTGCACACTGTTCTCATGGTCAGTTGAGCAAATCATCATTCTTACTGTTCTGTGCCAGGTACTGCAGTGCTCAGATAATAGCTTTCGATCATTCCCAAGAAATACTGAAGCACCTTTATCATTTTTAGAATGTTATATAAAAGTTTTCATGCACTTTCATAACCTCATGTGCACCAGCATTCATTATTTTCTGCTATTTTTTCTGGTCTAACCACAAATAAGCTTACTCACAAAACAGTTTCTCTCTGTCACTTAGCATAATTCTTACAGGATTCTCCCTGCCAGCAATGACTATTAATAATCGAAGCACGTGTAATACCAAGTCAAGTAGGAAAACTTAAGCCTAATTATGTGTCTCCTCTTGGGTTACTTCGGGTAATAGAGTACTTTTGGCTGTCTGCTTATTACCACACTGAAGCTGATCATATTTTAAGGAAAACTGTATTAGTTCTACTCTTTAAGGGACTTAAACAAATGAGCCTGAGGCAGCCTCAGAAAAGCATCACAAAGGTGCCGCCGGGAAGGGACAGCGTGGCGCAGAGCGGCCGCACTCTGTGCGCTGCAGGGAGCGGCTCCCGGAGTCTTTCAGACAAGTCGTCCCGCGTTACAGTGTGAAGAATCCCGAGTCCCGTCCTACGGGTTCCGTGGAGAGGGACACTCCAGCCCGTATAGACTGAGAGGCCCTTACTATATCCCTTTTTTCTTGTATTGTCTGGTTTATAACCGAGCACGTGTGTCCCACATGACTACTTGCTTCTCTCCGGGACTTTCACCTTCTTCCTACCCCTCCGTGATGTGGTTTTGCAGCCGCTGGGAGAATCCTTTTACACACCACGCCTCGGCAGCCCTCAGAGGAAAAAACAGGAAAGAGGGCCTGGACGGACCTTCGTGAGGTTTCCGGAGCTGCTGGCACGGGGAGGCCTGTGGACACACAGGGGCGGAGCCCAGCCGGGCCTCTCACTTGCTCTGGTTTTCAAATGCAGAGCAGCCGCCAGGTCATCTTTAGGGCCTGGGCCAAGCTTCGACTTCACAAGCTGCTGTGTTTGTCCTTCACAGGAGTGAAAAATGTTCCTGACTTCTTTTTTTTTTTTTTTTTTTTTTGAGTTGCTGATAAGCGACAGCACGTGTGCTCACACGTTAACACAATCACAGCACGCATCACAACCCGTCCTTTATGAAGGACCCCGTTCCTTGTCGCGTTCACACACAGACATGCACGGCCCTGCCCAGGGAGCCTCCTGGACGTGGCACAGAGGGGCTGCCCCCACGACACACAGTACTGAGGGGCTGTCCCCACGACAAACAGTCCTGAGGGGCTGCCCCCACGACACACAGACGGAAGGCTGGACCTCGGTGCACTGTGGAACTTCCATCTTCTCCAGCCTTTTACAGGGTGAAAAACTGAACACAGAAAATTCTTATAATTTTAACTAGTGAACACATAGAGCCGTATGTTGTTTTGGGTCCATGATACACACTTCGGCTGGAATCAGTGATATCAAATGTTTGTGCCAAAATCAGTAGCCGGAGATGGCCCAGACTGGCACTGAATGACTGTTTTATTGGTAGTCATCGATGCTGTCTTTCAAGGCCTTTGCACTTTACGTTTGCCATAACTCAGGAAGACATTGATTAAAGATAATTTACGGATCAGAAAACGAGTGCCCACAGATCCCGGACCTGGGCAGGCACAGAAGGTCTTCTTTAAGGGTAAGCAGCGTCTCCTCTTGTGTAATGACTTTCTGACACATCAGACGGTGTGAGGAAATGAGTTTTGTGGCAGATGAATTGCGCAGAAAGCGTTTCTGAGTTTAGGGAATCGGTTTGTTGTTGATAACTGCGTTAGTCCCCATTCCCGGCTGGTGCGTCCCCCGTGTGGCTGGGTTCATGGAGCAGGAGTTAAAGATTTGTCCTGGGCTGCCTCGGTGCCGGCTGCGGGCGGCGAACGGAAACTTGCGCCGTCAGCGCCGCGGCTCCGGAGACCGCCGCGCCCCGGGGAGGGCGAGAAATCAGGAAGGGCCGCCTGCACCGCGGTGCCTCTTACCACCGTCTCTTGGTGTGAGAGAGACTACAGCCCGACACATTCAGAATGTAATCTGCGGCCGTGTGGTTTTCGAACAGAAATCATAGGACACACCTTTCCGAAGGTCGAGCGTTGAAAACGTCATATATTTACAGGATAAAGAGACTGTGGGTGGCGAGGATTAATTTGATTGTGGCCCCCATTATGTGGCACTTTGTCAGCCTGTCTGGTAATAAAACGGATGTTAAGCCTCCTTTTTCCCCGATGAAGGAAGACCTGACCCAATACTTTGTGGGACCAGAAGGGGTGTGTGAGCCGTGTGTAAACTCTGAGCAGGCGGGGTGACCAGGACGGTGCCTTCTCAGAAGCCGATGACGTATTATGGACCTTCTGCTCTTCAAACCGATACCTAGAATTTTCTAATCAATCACAGCCTCTCAGATCAAAAGCTATAACTTCTGGTGATTAAACAAAGAAAAAAGCACGAAAATGTGTCTTCTCGAAGTCATCCCGTTAAGCATCGGGAAGGCGCACGTGGCAAACAGACCCTTGAGAGGGACCCGGCAACATTTTGGTGTTAGTGAAAAGAAATACAGTGATGACGGATTTTTTTTTTTCCTATCTTGATTCCAAATATGTGGTTCATTGAGCAGCACTAGCGTACCACATCTCACAATCCGTGGTGCGTAATTATAAAAGGAAAGCAAAGAAGTACAGATAGCCTCACGTACAGTCCTTAAACGTCTGTCTCTGGTGACGCGAGCTTTGTTTCCTTTTCTGACCCACAGGGCCGGTCCCACACTTCCTGCATGCCGGGCACCGTCCGCCGCTGGAACTACCCGTCCCCGCTCTGCATCGGTACGGCCGCCCCCCGGCGCGTCCTGCCTGCCCGTGCGGCAGCAGTCGCGGGGCTGCCGGCCCCCACTGCTCCTGGCCCGGGCTTCCCGTGACCCACGTCTGATTTCCCTTCAAACGGTCGTCACTTCATAGTCACATCATGAGGCAGGAGAGGCGTAGCAAACCCTGAGCGTGCGTCCTGTCCCCCGGGAGGGCCCGGCTCGGCTTCCTCATCCTGTTAGGTGCAGCCTACGTGGATTAGCTGGAAGACTCGTGGCTCGAAACGCACGTCACATCCTATCGGCGGGCCAGTCGATTAATTAGGTGAAGGAAGGGACACAGCAGGTCTGAAAGTCTGTGCAGGACTTTAGGCCTCAGGAAAATCATGTTTCCAGAAACAAAATTCAGAAATAAGCATAAGTGATTTGAAGTTGGAGGGAGAAACAGGGAGATCTGTTCCTTAGGACGGGGATCCGGCCCGCCTCTTTAGGGGAAAACCTTCCAAACACAGCACAGCAGGAGGAAAATCTATGCCCCGAGGTCCATTTGACGTTTTGCCTCGAGGACGCGGTCCGAGTGAGTCCCGGGGCAGAGCAGGGGTCTTCCTTCACCTCCAGTATGGGAAGACCTTGAAGCGTAAGGCCCCGTAACCTTGGCCGCTCTCCCTCACCCAGGCCTCTGACTGGAAACCCTCACTTACAGCTCAGGTGACCACAGGACGTCGTCAGGGGCTCCCCCACCTGTGCAACTCAGTCAGCCTTCACTGCGCACTTCCTGCGTGCCTCAAGCCCTGCCCCACCTCCTGACCCCCTTCCTGGGTGACCCGTCCCCCGGATGTTGTCTCGGCTTCCATATCACCGGCCGAGAGCAGACCGAGCTCCTCCCCACACTGGCCTCCGGCCCGGATGCTCCCTAGTCGCGATGGTCGCCTGTTACGTCCCCGACCGTAGGTTCTCACAGCCTTCTAGCTCCCGACGGACCCCCCCTAACTGACCGCCGTCAGGATCAGAACCTCCAGTCCCCCGTTGCGGGGATCCTCCTATTGTATCGGGGGAGCGAGCGTGTGTGGCTGCTCCTGGCCCTCGGGTGCTCCCGCTCACCCACGCTCCGCCCAGAATAGCACTGGCCGGCAACTTGGCCTGGCACGGCCTGCCTTCCCACTCTCACTTCCCTGAAATGCCCGAGGCCACCCCTCTGGAGTGCTGGCCTCTGGCTTGAAGCCCTTCCTGGTGCCTCGCCTCCCGTGAGCTCTGTGCTGGCCCCCAGTGAGGGCCCCGGGCCGGAGGAGAAGGCGGCAGCAATCTGTCTTTATAGGAAATGATGCTATGAAATGCTGCTATTTTGTTCATCACAGTTTTTTGTTTTTTTGTTTTTGTTTTTTTTCCCCTTGCATTCCTTTGGATGTTTCCAAATTTTGTACCAACCTACCGTTTGGGGGCCCAGGCACCCTCCTGAAGTGTGCCCCTGAGGCAGGCGCCTCGCTGGTCTGAGCCTCACTGGGTTCCCAGCCTCAGCTCGGATCACAGCGATGACAGAGGGTCATTTCGACCCTGCGGATGGCTCTACTTTCTCTCGTGGAGCTGTGAGGCCCTGTTCCACGCAGTACCTTGAAGACAAGGCTGGGCCACTCAGCTCTCCCCTGTGACACAGGGTAGGCTCTCAGTAAGTGCGATTCCAGAATGCCCAGCAGATGACAACATGGGTCGTCGTGGCAGGGACCACGCACACCTGGTTCATAGTCTCTCTCTTGCTTCCCGCACGTGGACGCTGCCTGGGGTGCACCCGGCCAGCTCTTCATGTGACACGGTGCCACTCCTTGATTGAAGCAGTACATAGATGCTTCTGTTTAATAATCCCCAATCTTTTCCTCTTCTTTTTCATAAAAATTGTGTTCAAAATCAAAAGGCCCTCTTTAAAAATGTCACCTTTACTTCACTTTTGTCATCATGCTGCTGTCACTGATCTGGCGTTTTCACGCCCAGCTGCCCTGTGGTTGGACGGACGGACTTGCCTTCACTGCGGGATGACAGCCCTACGGGGAGGGGGACGGTGCTGACCGTACTTAGGGATGCTGCTTTGATCCACCAGCTGCCCTCAGTGGAACGGACAGACTCATGGATGAAGTGCATCCCAGAACCAGTGTTTCCACATTCCTAGTTTTCCCACAGAGAAGACACCCAAGAGGTCATACACAGACAACGAAGTTCACATTCAGAGTTTTACTGGAATTATTCACTCATCCCACAAAACTACCTTTTTAATTTTTTTTTTAAACCTACATCTTTAATAACTTATACAGTGTCAAGCCCCGATTAGGATTCCCAGTTTGGGCCATTACCATATTCACCAGACTTGATTTTTTAAGACTAGTTAGACTTTTCCCCCTTGTGCCATTCCCCAAATGTGCCCTTGACAGGTAAAGTTTTTCTATGTTGGTGATTAAAAAGAAGAAAAAGAAGGAAGAAAAAAAAAGTCTGCTGTAGGCTTGGAAGGGAGATTCAGAGGTCTCTAACAGAGGTTCCTTCCAAAACAGAGTTTGCCTGATAAGAACGTTGTTAGAATAGTAAGAAAGCCTTTTAATGCGACTTCCTGCAAAGATGTGACAGCATTTGCATTATTACTTTGAAATATAAGATATTGCCTTTTAATAGGTCACAACTGGTCAAGGGTCAGAATTTCCTCTGCTTCCACATATATTTGATAAGTGTGTTATAAACTCGGTTGTTTCCTTCTAGCCAAACCTCAGCTACTGTAGACATAAATTATGGGTAACCCAGGTCAGGTTTAGTGGAGGCTTAGTTCAAGCCCGGTCACAGCCACAAGTGTAGGTTTCCGGGGAAGAAGGTGTTGGAGAGCTGCACTCCAATGCCTAAAAGAACTTCAGCGGCAATCATCCTGCTAAAAAGATCGGTCCTGGAAACCGATGGAGCTGGCGCCGTATTCTAGTTGTGTTGTTCAGGCAAATTACTTCATCTGTTCAGGCTCAGTTTCCTAATCTGTAAAAGGGGTAAACGTAACACCAACTGTTTTAGGGTTTAAATTAAGTCATGCAATGTGTTTACTCAGCCTGGTTGGCAGCACTTGGTTACCAGGGAATAAAATAGGTAATATTCCCACTCAATGCATCGTCAACCATCACCTGAAAGTCCTGGGGATGCCTGACAAACATGCATTATACTGACTCGCCTTCCCTCAGGCTCCGGGTACCAGAAGTAGACACATTTTGAAAAACAGTCTGTTCTTCAGGAGTTGGCATGGGATAGGGAAGAACCAGTCCCGTAAATATAACGAGGCATTGCATGGTCTGTATAACTAGCCACTGGGTCGTGTATGGTCACATACAGCTAGCCACCTGGGCCACGTGTCCTCGTTAAGGGCGAATCCACTTCTGCAGACTTGCTTTAATGCAGCACAGTCAAACAGAGCAGGTGGAGTTAAATCCTCGTGTCAGAAAGCGATGGCCCCAGCACTAAGCATGCCTGTCCACTTCACAGCAACCTGCGGAGGGACGCTGAGCAGCATGGGGGGCGTGATCTTGAGCCCAGGGTTTCCGGGCGCTTACCCCAACAACCTGGACTGCACGTGGAAAATCGAGCTGCCCGTTGGCTATGGTAAGTGAAAGCATTTTTTTTTTTAAATTCCTAAAACTTCAACTTTTTAATTTCTGTCTTGGAAAGAATTCAGCTGAATGAAAAACACACCTTATTCTGTTGACGTAACTGTCTTTAATTGAAAGTGGCTTAGAAATTTAAATAACGCTTTGGCGGAATAACTTCAAGAACAGACAGTTATTAAAAAATCAATTCAGCCATGCAGCTCTTTTCAAGGCAAATTAAATTAGATGGATGATGATAGAGTAGGCACATGAAGTATAAAATGCAGCATCCCTAATTCAGTTATCCATCTCTTTATTTATAGTACCACCTTTTATAGTCTATTTCTGGGATGCAGTAATGGTTGTTGTTCCTTTGGTATGATTTTGAAGGCTTTTTCAAGTTATGACACATTTTAGGACTGTTCTATAAATTTTTGTAATTATATATTGCATTGATTTAGGTTCACGAAAATGGCTTTTTATAATATTTACTTAGGAAGTTTCAGGTTCTCTACCTTAAATAATGGATAATTTAAATCATTATGAACACTAAAATTTCATTTTGCCCCTTTCCAGAAATTCAGTCTTTGTGAAATTTTGACTCCCTATCATGCCTTTCTTTGTCTGTGTCATGGCTTCCTTCATATTTGAGTTCATTAATTTGGGTTTTCCCCACCTGTGAATTTCTCCAAAGCCCCCACTGGTAGGCGCACCACTGAGTGTCCTAGGAGATGGTGATTGAGAACTCATCTACTAAGTGAAATGTCAGTTGAATGATGAATGCACTTAAACCTAAGTGGAAATACCTGCCCTAGAAGATCATATGGTTCATTAGGTTTTCAAAGCTTTGGCTTAAGAATCTGTACCAGGAATGGCAGCAGCACCGGGAGTGCAGATGCAGAGGACCGTCCCCTTGCTCAGCAGAGAGCAACCAAGAGGCATTGCTGGCAGGAGGGCTTGGCGGACGTCAGTCAGGTGTGCGAGCATGGACATGCTGCAAACAGACATGGAGTTTTACACAGGGAAGTGGGGGAGCACAGTAGGGGGGACCTCATGGGAGGTTCATGTCCATTGAGCTCTTTAAGGGGCCGGCCAGAGAGTGAGTGGGGAGGGGAAGGTGAGCAACCGCAAAAGGACTACAGAGGCTCTCTACTTCTTCCAGAATTTTTAGTGTAGTTTTGTTTTTCAGTCATCAGCTCCAAGCCGTGGGGAAGTAGTTCTGCCCCATGTTCAATCAACATTAGCTCAGCTTTTCTCACAAGTGCCATCTGTGCCCCTTCCATGGGGATCTGAGATATGGATGTGGTGGATGCAATGGTTGAACCAGGCAGTGGGTTTGGATGGGACATGCCTGTGACCCCCGTATTCCAGCAGCATCTCAAGGCCATTGAGGGTCACGGGTTTATTAAACAAATGACCACAATAGTTAAAAGCAGAGATTCAGAGAAACACAGGCCCACTGCAGCACTGACTGCTAGGGTATGGTCTACTGAAATGGGAGATGTGCTTTGCTCATCTGAAAAACCAAAAAAGCCACATGGGGTTATGGCTAAGGCTAACTAACAATTCAGAGGTGTTCAACACAGGGCTTTGCATTGTAAACAGCAAAAACAGAGAAGAACTCAGCAGGTTTATTATTATTATTGTTATTATTATCCCAAGTATGTCCCACTTCCCTTTCAAATCTCATGAGAAATATATTATTCATAAGTTGATATAAATATTTCATTATCTTGTTTTTCCAACTTGACCATTCTGTGGTAGAGAAGGTTATTGTCTGGCATTTTTCCTCATGTTGCTTACCCGTAAGCCAATATAAAAGATAATAATTCAGGGGGAAAATCTGCCAAGTTGTCTTAGGGTCATGACCTATGAACTCAAACAAAATATTTATTTGAAGAAATGCCAAAATGAAAGAAAAGATTTATGATATGTTACAATTAAAATGATGTAAGTCTTTAAATATTTGATATTGCATGCTATTGCGTTTTGAAGCTATCTTGAAGAAAATGCAAAAAGAAATTTTATGTCTTAAATCCTAAATATGTATGACATAGTATCACTATCCCTACCTCTTTAGAATAAATGTAGTTATGCTTCAGAATACAGTTGAGCCATGAACAACCTGAGGTTTGGGGTGCTGACCCAGTATACTCAATGATTCAAGCATAGCTTTTGATTCCAAAACAATTTAATTAATAATAACCTACTGTTGATCAGAAGCCTGCCTAATCGATAACATGAACAGTTGATGAACACACGTTGTATGTTGTATTTTCTTTATGTACTGTATTCTTACAATAAAGTGAGCTAGAGAAAAGAAAATGTTAATAAGAAAATCTTAAGGAAGAGAAAATGCATTTATAGTTCTGTGCTGTAAAAAATCTGCGTTGTTCAAGAATCAACTGTAATGTTACAGATTCAATGTCAGGCACCAGGTTTGCTTGTGATAAATTTTATAATCTATAAATATCCTTCTAAACATGAAGTTACAAATGAGGGAGAAGGCATGTAAGTGGTAGAGGTCCCTCAACACGGTGAATATTTGGGGTTTTTTCATCCCTGCTAAAAAAGCTTTCTGAAGTTTAAAAAATTACAGAGCATTTTGCTGATGTCGAGAAAACTTTACATCCTAACTTTCAATCCCCCATGAGATTTTTGAAACTCTTAAGTCAATTTATTTTATCCATGTCTGCCATTTCTTCCTTATAATAACACGACTCAAAACACCACCTCTCGCCTAGCTCTCAAACACACACATTTGAGCTCCCCATTTTCAGCTGCCTGTGATGTCTTTTCATCTGGGGCACCCAAAGGTGTCACACAGACTCCGTTCAAATTCAGATTCATCACTTCCTTCTTCTCCTCCTCAGCCTGTCCCGCGGTGGACTCTCCTGTTTCACTCCGGCTCTGTGTCTCCGGCACTACTGTTCTCCTCTTGGCTTCCCTTTCCCTCAGCCTTGTCTTGACCACAGGATCCCCTGTACGCACCCAAGTTATAGGCAGACATGAGATCACTACCGTGGAAAATTGGAGAAAGGAAGTTTGGGTTTGGAACCCAGGAATCTGAAAGTTTAAGTCAAACACTCCAGAAGTTCCTTATCACAGAAACAAAGAGTGGCATAGCAAAGATGAGCATCATGGGCCTTAATGATAACTTCTTCCCTCTCTGATCTCCCACATTGTGTCCTATTAGTGGAACAGATCAGGGGATTGGGAAGATATGTTTCTAGGGATGTCACTGCAGAAAACTCCCGCGGTTAGGATGATTCTGGTAAGCAAGCTGGAAAGCATTTCCTCCTTCAATGCATAATGTGATGGACACTTTACAGTAGAAATGTGGTAGAGCTAATCAACTCTTCCAAATGAACATGGGCATTGACACATTGCTGTCGCTTCTCACCGGCGGCCCCTATTCTAGTTCACCCGCGTGTGTGTGTGTGTGTGTGTGTGCGCGCGCGCATGCATGCGTGCGTGTATCTGTGGGGGCGGGGATCTCCTAACAGCCCTTTCTCTGTCTGAGGTTTGGGAAACCATTTTAAACAATGTATGTTGTAGTAGCTCTGGGAAGTTCATCAAGAAGTGGGCGCAGTGGGGAACTTGCTTCCGTAAGGCACAAAGAGAAGACCAGTCATTGTGGACACGTACTTAAACTGGCAATACTAAGTACCAAGGGAAACAGTCGCTTAGCCCAGCAGTTCTCAGACTCGGCTGTGTACAAGAATCATTGGCAGGAATGGGTCCAGTAGGTACAATGGAATTCCCGTGGCTGCCCCCTCCATGCTCCCTCTCAGCACTGCTGGCCAGACAGGGAAAGGGGATCCAGAGTTTTCTTAAACATAAATTCCATTTCAATATTTTTACAGTTAGTTTCCTCATTTCTTCAAGTGCTGGGGATCTGCACATGCATTCCTGGGTGTAGTTTTTGGTTGCTCGGGGCATTGGTGACTATCGTACTGGTGAGCCCAGATGCTTCAGCTTCCCCAGCTACCTGAACGACACACTGATGCAGAGCACGGTATCGCTGCCTTTCTTGATGTTTTTCAGTCATGGAGGATTTTCCTCAGGGTCGTTAGGGTCTTTCGGTGCAACTGCATTGTGTGGGACTGCCCAAGAGCTTCTCTAGTCCGTTAGTATAGCTGCTACAAGCATAGAGAAATAATCTTTTGATTATCTCATTCTCTCCCATGCCCAAGGTTAGTCGATAGTTTAAACAGGCAAAAGGAGTAGTGACTTTGGCAATATGTGAAAACCACCTTTGCATTGCTAATTATTTGTTCCAGTGGTAACTATTTCTTGCATCCTGTCTCAGGCAGAGAACTCAGCTTTCTCAGTGATGGGGGCACTTCGAGCCAAGGGGTGGACAGCAGGGGTCCTCGGTGCCCATGTCTGGGGGCTCTGAATGGAGTAGAAACCTTAGCATTATCAGTCACTGTGCCATCGATTTGCACAAATTACCACAATGGCTTTGAATCTCCTTTCCTTATCTTTAAATTAAATATCAATGGGATGCCTGAGTGGCTCTCTTGGTGAAGCATTGGCCTTCACCTCAGATCATGATCTCAGGGTCCAGGGATCCAGCCCTGTGTCTGGCTCCCTGCTCAGCGGGGAGCCTGCTCCTCCCTCTCCCTCTGCCCCTGCTCCTTCTCCCTCCCTCTCGCTCTGTTGCTCTCACTCATGCACGCTCTCTCTAATGAATAAATACAATCTTTAAAAATAATAATAAATCAAAAATAAGCAGAATAAATAAATATCAGAAAGCACGATTCTCACAGAGCTCTTCTGAATGAGTGTAACGCCTGATGCGAGGAAGGGGCTATTGGGTCATTGGCTGCTTTTTGTTGCTACACCAGATTCTCTAATGATTTTTATGTCATTTTCTTTCTTTTTCGCAGATTTGGGTTGCTGGTTTGTGTTGCTTTGGCACAAGCCTCATCGACACAGAATGTCTGTCTCTATTTTCTCGAATTTTTTCAAGTCACAGTCAGCAGACGTGCAACCACGTTTTTTGTTGGTTTGTTTGTTTTTGCTTTATCATTGCCTTTCATACTTAAAAACCACCCCTCCGGCTCTGCATGCCCTGCTGTCCAAACTGACTGTGTCTCTGGCCATCTCGGTCCCATGCAGGGAGGCGTTCCCTCAGCTCTCAACTGTGAGCTGCCAGAGTTCAGGACGCACTGGAGGTGCTTACCAGAGCGCGTCATATTCACAAGGTCTACCGACTAAAACACAAGGTTTAACCGAGAAGTCACGGCCACATTAGTGTTTAAAGTTTTGTCAAATCCAAAGTCAAAAACCCTTTGTGCGGGTGACTTTTACTGACACTTGGTTTTCGGCGTGCACGGTGATGACATGAGCTCAGAGAGCGCGCGCTATGTTAGTCTCCAAATGGACATTCAGATGGATTCTCGCATCGCAGTGACACATTTTTACAGCGTTTGGAGAGATAGTAAGAGGATAGCTAGGTAATGCTTCTATCAATCCCTTCATTCTGGCTTCATGATCCTAAACTTGACACAAGTCACTGAAATTCTGATAGCTGAATAATTCCATTTTAAACCAGATTAACGCTGAGCTCTATTCTGTTCCATTTCCTGATGTGTATTAGGAGGTTTGAAATGTGGCTGGGTACTTTATCCTGCTTAAAATGCTAATGTTTCTTCTAAAATTGTAATTGTCACTATTCTATTTCCATGTCAAGTTTAATCCCAAATCAGTAAAGACCCCTCTTACTGTTTCCGTCACTTTGAGATTTTGTCCGTCTTTGACTGCTTCACCCCTGACCTGCTTGCGGCCTTTGGTTTCTCCCCCGACTGTGTCATTCCATGAATTTCAAAATGTATCTCTGGACAAATACATCCGAGGTCTGCGTGTGCATATCTGAAATGAGCTGATTTGAAGCCATTTCCCTGCTCTTTGATTTGATTTGATCCCCAAACTGTGAATGTGTTCTGTGAGTGTCTGGTCTCGTGCTAATTCCCCATGGTCGTCGCACTTTGGGACATGGACAGAAATGTCAATAATTTTGGGTTTGTTTGTGGTTGCTCCCATGTCTGCGTTATGCTTCACAGTGATGAATGTGACAGGTGTCCCTGAAGTTCTAGACCACAGGGCTCAGCAGCCCTGACCTAGGCACAGACTCACTCAGAAAAAGGACAGGTTATTAGTAATAAGCTCTTTTATCAGATCTCTGGGCCCTGCTACAAAAGGAAACCTTGTTTCTAATTCAACAGTGAGCGAGGGAATCAATCCAGTGCATGTGCAGGTTGCTAAGTGGTCCAGGAGCTCAGCTGCCTGAGTGTGGACGAGGCCTTCAGAGCCCAGAGATCCACTAGTCCTCCCTCCCCTCCTCCCTCTTTAAATTAAGTATCTTCCTCCCCCCTCCCTCCTCCCCCCTCCCTCCTCCCCCCCCCCCCTCCCCCGTCCCCCCTCCCTCCTCCTTCCTTCTCTCCTTCTCTCCTTCCTCCCTCAATCCCCCCCTGCTTTTTTCTGCTTCCAAATTTGACCCACATCTTTGTTGAAATTTAGGGGAAAAAATGAACACTTCATTGATGGTTCTTCAATAAAGTTAATTACTTAACATTTTAAAAATATTCACAGACATGTTTTAGGTTGTAGCAGTACCGCCTACTCCTATGTTGTCTGTAACACGGCGGTGGCCGAGACCAGGGCAGACCAGGATCCCTCTTCCCGGACGGCTCAGGTGCTGCTAGTGTCACAGGAATTTACTGACTCATTCTAAGATGCTTCTAAGTTGTGATTGACTGGTTAAAGATCTTTCCCTCAGGCCAGGTTTTCCTCCTGCTTCTTGCTTCCTGGTTCCCTTCCTAAAGTTTCCCATGTTCTTTTATTTTTTTAAGTCTATTTTATTTTATCTTATCTTATATTCAGGAATCTCTACACCCAAGGTAAGGCTTGGACTCCTGGCTCTGAGATCAAGAGTCACACACTTTCCCAACTGAGCCAGCCTGAGGTTTCGCACATTCCATTCCTTCCATCCTTCTTCTCCTTGTCACGGTTGAACAGACTTAACATAAGCGGTCTTCTCCAATCAGAACTGCAATATTTCCAGCGTCTTGAGGTTGTTAGCTCTCGCGCAGCCCGTTTGCAAACTAGGAACATGAGCGTTTCGCCAGCTGGGCTCAGGTGTGAATGTAGCCCTGCGTGTCCGTTGCTGCCCTGGACATAATACCCAGCACTCAGGGCCTTCGCTTGCTCGCCTGTCGAATCGTGATGGTACTGATAAGGACTTTGCTGGGTAATTGCGAGAAAAGTGTTTGCTCATTGGTTGGCCTCACATTTACTCCCAGACAAAGGGCCACTGCTTATCCCTCAATGCTTCCTTGCAAAGTTCTCTCCATCATCGATAGAATCATTCTTCTGGGATCACGATCTGTGTCCTGAGTGCCTGTGTTTCTTTCCTACTCTACTTGGACTTTTCTTCCTCCTTTTGCACTGAATGCCACTCGTGGTAACTGTATTCCCCATCAGGACCTAAGCAGAAATGTTTATTATCCTTTTACTCCTCACGAACACTTACGTGAGGCAACCCATGTAAGCATTATCTTCAGTTTTCCAGACCTAGCAAGCATGTGTCAGATATATTAGATGAGAAGTAAAAATAAAGCTTCTCTTAATGATCAAGGGAGAGAATTACACAGAGTGATGCTTTTCTCACGGGTTGGGAGAATAATTGGTAATGGCTATTGGAATTCTCAGTTTAGGCTTTATAAACCTAAATTAGTTGCATGGATTTATGTTTAATGCCCTTCGAGCCCTCTGTCAACTATTTAAGTGACTTAAAATATTTCAGTAACAGTAGTCAAATAAATTTTCAAAAAATTCCACGAAGTTATAATAAATAACTAAATGATTCTGATTTTGATTTCCTCTAAATCTGACATTCTCCTAAATTATCAAGAGGAATTTCCTCTAAATGCTTCTAAATTATCCTCTAAGATGAACATGATACCAGTGACGCTGGTCATTTGGACAGTCCTGTAGTGTGCGACCCGAGCCAGGCTCTTGACTGAAGTGTGTAAATTACCGTGGGATTTCTGGATCGGGTTTCTTGCAAACATCCGTAGTGTGCTTCGTGTGCATGACACAATTGGAATGATCCTTTGTTAAATTAGCAAGTCTCTTGTGTGGCGGGACGACCATCCATTTAAAGTCCACTTGGAATGGCTAGGGCATTTTCTTAGACCCATTTTGGCTTCTTTCTCGATAAAGTTGTAAATGAGCGCACGGATGATTAGACACAGAATTACAACCTTGCGTTTACGGCTGTAATAATGTAACAGGGCTGGACAAAATCATTGCCAGATGCGAGTGCCAGTCATTATTCTAAGTATTGTAACCTCATGTCTCTGTGATGTACTCCTGTAATCACACTGGACCAAGCCGCTGACTTTAGGGACGTTAATGACACAGACAAAAGTCACATCGCCAGTGGGTGGCACAGGCGACACTGAACCAAGGTGTGTTGTGGCCGGAGCTGGGAGCTGTCTGGCACCCAGACTGAGCTGTTCTGCCTCCTGGAGAATCAGTGTGGGGAGACCGATAGAGCTTGAATCACTTTGGATAAGCATTGATCTCACACATTCTGGTAGTCATTTCCATTAATTTTGCGTGTTTTTTCCCAGGTGCACATATTCAGTTTCTGAATTTTTCTACGGAAGCTAATCATGACTACCTGGAAATACAAAACGGCCCCTACCACACGAGCCCCATGATCGGGCAGTTCAGTGGTCCGGACCCCCCCTCGGCCCTGCTCAGTACGACGCACGAAACGCGCATCCACTTCTACAGCGACCACTCCCAGAACCGGCAAGGGTTTAAGCTCACTTACCAAGGTAAGGGATCCACGAAGTGCAGACATACCTCCTCGCTTGAGATGGTACTGAAATCCAGACCTCCGTGTTTGGTGACAACTGTGTGTAGCTGGGCCCAGGGGCTTCCAGCCACGTCACAGAGCCGAGGCTGTCCGTGTCCGCACAAACGGAGGCACGGAGGGGAAGCACAGCCCGCCCGCCTGGCCGTCCCCACAGCCTCACGCTCAAGCCTTGCCAGCGGTCACTGCCTCCCCACGGCCGACATCACACTCCTGAGTCACCCACTCAGCATCACACCTCCTCCCTCTTGTCACTGTCCTCTGAGCCGCGGGTCCATCGTGTCCCTTCCGGACCAAGGAGTGGAGAGTCCGCTCCCAGTGGCTGTGGGACTGGCAGCGGCCCTCATGCTTGGGACCTTGCCTCAGCTCAAAAGAGTGTCTAAAGGTATTATTGAAGCCGTTTCACATGACGTCAGAGAACCAGTCCAGTGCCTGGATTTCTGCTTTTCTCAAACCATCTAAATATAAGACTTTTAGATGAGTCTGAACCCAGCATTATCGAGCCATTTCTAACATGGGAGAAAGTTCGACATTTTCCTCTCGTACCCAATAATTTAGGAGGCCTTTCTTGAATATTGTTAAGTCAGACGAAGCTGAGAATGTCAATAGGGCTTGCTTTCTTGTTTTTCAACGTGGCTAAATCCTTGCTTTCTTTAATTCCGTAGACTGTCTTTGAAATTAAGGGCTTTACTATTTTCTTACTAAAAGGTGATGGTATTTTATGTTGAAGTTTTAGACATTGTTACTTAAGTCGTTACTTAAATATAAAATATACATTTAGATTTCCAAACTTGGGGTCCCTTCAAATACAAAGTCCACGTAGGTGGCCAAAACGGGGGAATGAAGGCGGGGCCGGGGAGGAACAGGGCAGGAGGCATGACCGAGCCTCGGTGCGCAGGGTCTTCATTGCTTCCAGCTCGAACTCCTCCCCTCGCCCCTTAGGAAAGTGTCACCTCCTGCTTGGGACGTGCGCATGCACACACACATGCACACTCAGGTGCACACACATACACAGGTGTGTGCGTACACATAGGGGTGAACAAGCATATTCATGTACTCACAGGGACACACACACAAGTGCACACAGAGACACAGCTGCACACACATACATGGGGCACATACACAGGCATATGCACACACACAGGTGTGAACAGACACATGTACGCACACAGACTCATGCACACACAGGGCCACACACACTCATAGGCATGTAAACGTACACAGGCACACACACAGGTGCACACAGAGACACACGCACACACATACAGCAGCACACATTATGTTCATGATCATCATTTTATTATTTATTTATTTATTTTTTAAAGATTTTTTCTTTATTTATTTGACAGAGATCACAAGCAGGCAGAGAGGCAGGCAGAGAGAGAGGAGGAAGCAGGTTCCCCGCTGAGCAGAGAGCCCGATGTGGGGCTCGATCCCGGGACCCTGAGATCATGACCTGAGCCAAAGGCAGAGGCTTAACCCACTGAGCCACCCAGGTGCCCCCATGATCATCATTTTAAACTTGGTTCTTATAAGGTGCCGTCTGTTCCTCAGTTGGCATGATCTTGATGTGTGAGTCAAGAAAGATGTGCGTAATTACCATGTCTTCCACAAACTTCCGATTAAGTGATTTATCTCTTTTGTCTCAAGAACTTTTGAAAAGCCTTCTTCATTGTACATATTTTTAATACTGAATTCAAAATTTAACTTGTCTTTCCTTTTGGCCTCCAAAAATCAAATACAAATTCCCATGAATTTACGTGAAAGTTTGGGAACTATACTTTAGTATAGTTTTGAAACTACACTTTATCTTACATAACGCTAACCTCCAGAGTTCAAAAATGTTTTTTGTTTTATTTCTTTTGCTTTTTCCAGGTAGGGTGATTTAGGCCATATCTACCCATTTTTAAAGCTTTCAATTACTTGAATCCAAAAAGAATGGTCTAAAATAAATACATACACACACAGAGAGTCTAAATAGAAATTATCTAGACGAGAGGTCATACGTTGCTGCCATTGGCTGGCACAATATTATTATATATATTTTCTCTAAAGGCTTAATTTCTATGAGAGAGAGACACAACAAGAGAGAGCACAAGCAGGGGGAGCAGCAGGGGGGGAGAAGCAGGCTTTCTGCTGAGCCAGGAGCCCGATGCACAGCTTGATCCTAGGACCCTGGGACCATGACCTGATCTGAAGGCAGACGCTAAAAGACTGCACCACCCAGGCACCCCCAAATGTTATTTTTTAAATTTAACTTTTAAATATTTAGAATCAGATTTCATACGATTTGCAAAATATCCATAGATCCACTTTCCTGTATCTTGCAGTGTCAGAATCTGCAAACTTTCGGTCTGTGTTTGCACAGAGGGACAGCTCCCCCAGGTGTCCTAGTGGCGGCCCCCACAGAGGGAAGGCATTGATTTCAGAAGTTTCCTGTAGTCCCTGCGAGCTTTGATCGCTGGTTTTGCCTCTGTGGCCTTCAAACGTTGTATTTGGTGAATTCTCATCTAGGCCAAACATCTGGTTGCCTGAGCAAATGTTTTATTTACTTGATGCCTGACTCTAAGTATCCACATCAAAAAATAAATAACTAAGCAAATACTTCCTAAGAAAGATATCCTTTTATTGTAGGCAATTCATTTCCTATAAATTAGAGCTGTACACATAAGTTAAATAAAACGAATGGGAACATGAATTTGAGGTGTTCCAATTTCTTGAAGCGTATCATATCTGACAGGGATGGCAGTTAGGGAGCTTATCAGTGTTTCTCATTTTATGAAATTTATAAATGGCCAAAATGACACCATTCTGACTGGTATGTCACATCAAAATTCTAGGTCCTACTTGAATTTATAAGTTAAGTTTATAATTAATAACTCGTACGAAGATGCATAAGTCATGCAGATAAAACTTGTCATTCTCAACGATGTCTCTGCCATATCCCTTGTTCTGAAACCCTGTCATTTATTTATGGCCGTGGAAAGGTCAAAAATGGTACAGTGGATGTAGCTGTCCAGAAGTTAAATGACTTATACAGAACTTGAGATACGGAAGGTGAAGAGCCGTGTTGAATAAAATTGAGTTCATGTGCCCTATTTCTGAGTCAAAGGCTGAAAACTGAAGGGTAGCGTGAAGATATTTATCAGTTCTTTAGATTTTGGGAAATATAGCAGACATCGGGAAGACCACGGCGCGATTCCACTGGCATTCCCACTGCACACCTGTGATTAGACACATGAGGCCGCGTTGCTTGAGATTGATAGGTGTCGATAATAGTTATTTTCCTAGACCCAAACAAAGGATTCCTGGTGGAAGATAAAATCCAGTGTGTTTTCTTCCTCTTTTCCTATGGGTGTGGGCTTATTGGTACTGAGGTTTTCAGAATGTTTGTGAAATTTGGGGTCATTAAGAATTTTAGTGACTCTCTCTTGCTTTCAGTGTTTGTAAGTCAGCATTTGGAGAAGTTGAATATTCCTCTCTCTCTGTGTCTCCTTCTTACATTAGCATGTAATAATGTCATGCCAGAAAAGAACTAGGTAATTTTAATTACTTTAGCACTAGGGAGTAAAAACACCTTCTTTCTTCGACGAGCTACTCTTCTTCATTTTCCTTTTGCTCTAGGTACTAAGCACCGTTATTTTTTTTTTTATTTATTCATTTATTGATTCCTAAAACTGTGGAATTTGAGTGAATTGACTCTGGGAGAAAAGAGATGTTGCTTTGTAGAAGCAGATTTTTTCCCCTTCAGGAGGAAAGGCAATCAAACTGCCTCTCTGCGCAGTGAGCCGCTGAAGGAACCTTCGAGCTGTCCACGCAGGCGCGCTCACTGCTCCTGGTCCACACCACCGCACTTTCCTGCGCGGAACTCCTGTGCTTCTAAAACGGGTCGCTCTCCTTGCTTTCGCTGTGACCCCGGAGCTGCCCTGGGTGGACAGGAAGGGCGGGGCTGGTGTCTACTCTGTCCTCCCCCATCTACGTGTGCGAATCAAGTTCCCAACAGGCAGCTCTTTCTACGGACGATTCTCTCACATTTAAAAAAATGCTTAAAGGGACGCCTGGGTGGCTCGGTTGGGTGGGCGACTGCCTTCGGCTCAGGTCATGATCCCGGAGTCCAGGGATCGAGTCCCGCATCGGGCTCCCAGCTCCACAGGGGGTCTGCTTCTTCCTCCGACCCTCTCCTTGCTCATGCTCTCTCTCACTGTCTCTCTCTCTCTCAAATGAATAAATAAAATCTTAAAAAAAAATGCTTAAAGCCGTGCACAGCTGGTAGCTGCATCCATTCCCACCTCCTCTCGGGCATCCTAGTTCTAGAGGCAGGAAGTGCCCCCCGCAGTGGTGGTCCGCCTTGCAAGCTGACCCGCCTTCTCCCGCAGATAGTGCGGATTTGCTCTTCCTTTTGTGGGTTGGCCGAAAGCAGAGGTAACGGTCTCAGTCGGCTCCTCCCTTAGGAGACCGTCCGTCTGCACCCCAACGCACTGGACAGCACGTGTCAGCTGTGTCTCCTGGGTGACGGCACCTTCAGGAGCCCGCATCTCAGGTGAGATTCGCTGCGTGCTCCCCAGGCGGTGCTCCCCAAGCTTCTGAGGCGGTCGAGGAAGTGGATTCTCAGGGCACTGTGTTGTCTCTGGGACTCCCAACAGTTCCTTTTGATTAAAATCAGACATTTCTCCACGAGAAAAGTCGACTGAGCCCTCCTCCTTGGTCAGTCGAAGCACGAGATAGGATCGTCGTCGCCGTCCGGAGCAGGCCGCTTGGCTTCCCACCCCAGCCGGGGCTCCGGGCTACCCCAAAAGCATGGGATCGGCTGAGACCTTAGCGCAGGTGGAGGCCGGCTTCAGCAGGAGGGCCTGGGGTCAGGGGGTTTAGGTAACCGAGAAGGAGCACTGGGGTGGGGAGGGGGTCATCGGACTCCAGGTGAGAGCCAGGGTCATTACCTTGTTACTCGGGCAGAGAGCTCGGCCGTGCCAGCGGCCCTAACGGCCGGTCTAGGACACAGGGAGCTCGTGGGCGGTGCCCGCCGAGATCCGACCAGCTGCCAGGTGGCTTAGCTGCTGCTGGGCCCCCAGCCGGGCTTTTTCACGCGGCGGGAAGTCGCACACCTGAGGAGGCTTCAGAGGTGGGCGCGTCTGCAGCCTTCCCGCGTGGCACAGGCTGCGGCTGCGAGCGGACACGGGGCAGTCTGCGTGCACGTGGCTTAACCGCTCCTTCACATGACGACGCATGAGGAGCCTCTATTATCTGTGCCCTCGTTGGTGACATATTGTCATAATTGAAGCTTGTGTCGGTGCCCCGGGGGCACTGCCGACTGTGCATAGGATCTTCCAGTGAGGAGGCGCCCCGCGGGAGGAAGTTTTATTCTATCCTTCCCATGCGGTACCCGCCGTCCATTGAACACGTGTGTGCGTGTCTGTGGGTTTATTAGCAGCTGTCCCGTGTGTTAGAGTTTATTATATTTCAAGCAAAACAAGAGTGAGAACAAACTGCTGCTCTCATTCTGAAAGAGTCTGATAAGGAAGGAAACCGGCTGCTCGTTGAGACACAGTGTGGGATCCTGTTCTTTTCGTGAACGTGGGTCCGTAAAGTAAATTTAGACCCAAAGAACAAGGTTGCAAGCAGGCATGTCACACACCGTGGATACTTGCTGAGTCATCCGGCCGCGGCTTTCAGCGTGGGGTGGCCCTCAGGAGCGGCGGGCAGCCTTGCTGGGTGTTGGCCAAGTTGTTACGGGGAGGAAGGGGCACAGCAAGGGGAAGAGAAGAGGAGTGTGTGTGTGTGTGTGTGTGTGTGTGTGTGCACGTGCGTGAGTGAACGTCTACGGACCTGCCAGTGTGTGTGTGTGAACGTGTGGGGGGTGCTTGTGTGCAGGTGTGTACGTGTGCATGTGCACCTATGTGTGCTTCTGTGTGTTCATGCGTATGTAGTGGCAAGAGAGGGAGACACGCTGATTTGGGCTGGTTTTCTGTCCGAACAGTCCCTATTTTCATACTCACTGCACAGTTTTCTAAGCTACTAGTTTTCAAGCAGGAGGTGATGATTTTATAAAGCAATTGATAAGGACAGACATGCCACTGGTCTGTGAGGCATGTTCCTTCAAGGCAATTTTTTTTTTTTTTTTTGCATAGGTTAGAACGCTCTTTTCTTTCGGACGGCTCTAGATTTTTTTCTCTTGAAGTCTGGTACTTTGTAGGAGTAGATTTCCACAGTCAAATATTATAGTTTATAAGATGAAGAAAAATAAAATTAGATAACACCTTTGTAGGCTGTGCGAATATTCTCTTGATGCTAGATTGCAAATCCCAAATTTGCGAGCTAAAAGCCCTTTTTCTTTTGCAAACAATTATGAGAGCTTTGAATTTCATTAATAATTGTGGTTATGGTGCCGGAAGAAGTCCTTAACTAGGTAATTTCTCCTTCTTATGGTCTTAGGAATTCCGTGTTATAATGTAGCCTCACCAAAAAGCAGCCCCAGAAAACTCATAATATTATTGGCAAATTTTTGATTTTGTATAAAGGAAAGTTTTATCTCCACACTGAGTTCTAAAGCCTCCATTCAAAAGAGGATGGTGAGTTAAGAATCCTCCAGCAACCCCTTTCCTCTTAGTATCCCTCTATTAATCATCAGATGTGCTACAAATAAAATGGAATAGATTTTTAGCACACCACAGTTTATGAAGTCCCCTGCCTGGACCACCCTATGAGATTTCCACTCTGACCTTGGAGAGCAGACAGCCCTCCCGCCTCCTGTGCTAGTCCAGGGGACATCTGAGTGGACTTGTGGGACAGGTGGATTCCTGCATGGCCCCCTGGGGGGACTTTGTCTCCCTCCAGGTTCTTCCTTGTTCCACACCCTGCGGGAGCCAGTGCCAGGCATTATCTGCAGCTGCTGAAAGACCTTGGCATTGCTGCATCTCCTGATTTCTGCTTCCTGCTTGCAGTCATGCCTGAGCTGTTTATCTGACTCTTGTCCGGACACATACAGTTGCAAATATCAAAATAAGTAATGAAATGAAATTAAGGATTATTTAATCTGCTAAATACAGAGAGGGTTTAACTATACTGTTACAGTTTAAAATGTATTCACGATTCTGGAATTTGCGTCAATTTCACAGAACTTTAAAAAGTTCTACAGGAACTTTTAAAAAAGATAGTGTTATGCCCGAGTTTTCGTGTCTGAGAGACCACCAAGGAGCCAAGCACCGATGCAATCACACGAGGGTTTATTTGACAAGCTTAAGCTTGGGCCCAAGTATACCCGACACAGCGGAGTAGGGACTTGGACCCTGAGCCAGATTACAGTCAGAGTTTTTAAAGGCAGAGTAGGGGTGGACTCGGCGGTGGGTGACGACAGAGGGGATGATGGATGATGTAAGTCTCCAAGGATTTTTGGAAGCAAGGTCTCCAGGACCTTGAGGGCCTAGCTGTTGTTGGGAGAGAGGTTATTTATTACCAATGATACAAATCTTCCCGTGAGACCCTTTAGATGTATCAGTGGGCCACATGCTTGGGAATGATTCTCCACACTATCTTGGAGGTTTCGAGATAAAGTTTCCTAAAGCAATTGTTAAAGTAGACTTACAGGATTCTGGTGGGACCTGTCGGGGTAGAGGGTTGCTCAGGCTAGGACTGTCCTTAGCAAAACCTCAAGGTGAGGGCAGTTGAGTCCCCCACTCTGTCTGTTTGAAGGGCTTGTCAATAGGTGAGGAATTTTAATGATTTTCTTCTGCCTCTGTTTCCCACATCAGCTAAACTTGAGGTGGGATGGCCTGAATTTTCTCAGCATCCACAATAGAAAATAGATTTTTAAATTTTTTAAAATTAGAAAATGGAATAAATTTTTAAAATTTTATTTGTGATGAACAATCAATAAATCAAAACATAAGAACCACATTATTTCTTAGTCAACAACACTTAGACTGGAGTGCTAGTATAATTCTCTTTTAAATTAGAAGGAAATTAGGTCCACATTCGCCTGACATTCTTTATGGGCAATTTTTACTATCATTTGTTTTACTTTTCTTAAAAAGTCAATTCACACCATCTACTTTTCTTCCAAGGTAAACCACCATCAAATGTATTGTTGGTATGTGCTTTCCAGGTTCTAAAGCACGCAGTTAGCTACTTATTAATTGGAAGTTGTTATAATTCTGTTACTACTGATAATTAGCTGTTTTACTTAGGATGGTGAGCGGCAACTTGGAGAAGATACGTTTTAATACTTATTGAAGGGGCACCTGGGTGGCTCAGTGGGTTAAAGCCTCTGCCTTTGGCTCAGGTCATGATCTCAGGGTCCTGGGATCGAGCCCCACATTGGGCTCTCTGCTCCATGGGGAGCCTGCTTCCTGCTCTCTCTCTCTCTCTGCCTGCCTCTCTGCCTGCTTGTGATCTCTGTCAAATAAATAAATAAAATCTTAAGGGAAAAAAAAAAAACTTACTGAAAATGTTCGTCTTAAGAAACCGTGTGTGATCACAGCCTTCTGCACCGAGACTACCTAACATCTTACGCACGAGCTTCATTCTGTCCCTTCCAGCCTACGAACTCCAGAACTGCCCGGACCCACCTCCTTTTCAGAATGGTTACATGGTCAACGCGGACTACAGCGTGGGACAGTCCATCTCGTTCGAGTGTTACCCCGGGTACATTCTGCTTGGCCACCCAGTCCTCACCTGTCAGCACGGGATCAACAGAAACTGGAATTATCCCTTTCCGAGATGTGACGGTAGGCTAACCGTTCTTGGCAACAATTTAATTTTTCGTGTGTATAGTAGTGCGTTAATTATTAAATGGAGATATTTAAAAATCCTTTCATTTACTCAACAAATATTGATTAGGAATCTATTACATTAAACTCATTCTACTTACTATTTCAGGAATATATCATACGCCAGTAAATTAATATGCATAAACAGGCCTTGCCCTCATGGAAATTGTAAAGAAAACAAAGTAATAAATGCAAACATGTGTAACACAAACCAGACCCAAGGACAGTGTCTGGACGACTGCATGGAGAAGGAGGGCGCTGGCTTGCGAAGTGACCAGGGACATCTTCATGATGGGGCAGTACTTAGAATTACAGTCGTCCCACCAAATTATGGAGGAAAGGATGCTTATAAATTTTACCCTCAACTGTTTTTTCCATTTTTATTGTTAAACTTTTACAATAATCATACATTGCTTTTATATTTAAGAAAACTGATTTTATTTTTGTAGTGGGCCTTGAAGTGTGTGTGTATACACACACACACACACACACACACACACACACACACACACACATATATATATATGATTTTTCTACTCAGAGATGGAGTATCCAGGGTAGAAAAAAATAGCGGAAGCAAAGACAGGGTGTAGACACTGTCTTAGGAAAAAAGTAGTGCATTTCAATAGTGCGTGATGGTCAGTCAGGGTTTCTTGGGAGACGTGGGGATCAGGTGGTGACGGACGGAACTCTGGAATCATCAAATATCCCTAGTCTGAGCAGGAATCACTTCTTTGAAGCTTCTCTTTGACTACCTGATATTTTAGATGATTTTGAAATTTTGGTAATGTCACCAAAGCACACCAAGTGCTTTGTTTATGAGACAAGCATATGAAACAGAAAAGTTCCTGTAAACCTAATATTAGAACATGTAATACAGAAACCTTTGAATGAAAAAATAATGAAGGGGTATGTGGCTGGCTCAGTGGGTTAAAGCCTCTGCCTTCGGCTCAGGTCATGATCTCAGGGTCCTGGGATCGAGTCCCGCATCGGGCTCTCTGATCAGCAGGGAGCCTGCTTCTGCCTCTCTCTCTGCCTGCCTCTCTGCCTACTGTGATCTCTGTCTGTCAAATAAATAAATAAAATCTTTAAAAAAAGAAAAAAATAAAGAAATTATCAACTCTGTGGCCATCTGAAATGCTAAACACTTATATCCCACCGGTAATATAGGAAAGGGAACTTGGCTGTGTTTGAATTTCTTCTGAAAAAGTTAAAAACAAAACAAAACCACTGTTGGACTTTTTAAATTATATTTTTCACCTGTATTTTTCCATTCTATATTATTATAAAAAAACTATGAAAAAAGAACTTTAGCTGTATTTTTAATTCCTTATCTTAAAAAAAGAAATAAAAATTAAGTTACCCCAATCTAATGCAAATTTAATAACATATAAAACAACATTTAAAAAATTACTTTATAAAACTAATATAGCATCTATATTAGCACTATATCTAGCACTATATCTAGTGCTTTTTATTAAAACACTTAAAAACCTCTTTACTACTCCCCATTTAAAAATTCATTTATTTGCATATCTATGAAATACTCAGAATCATCACAATTAAGCCCTTTTCTTATTTGTAATGTTCACCTGAGTTCTTTGTATTCATATACACATGGAAGATGGCTTGGCTTGATATAAAAATGTAGAATTAAACATTTAAAAAGGCTTCATCACTTTGTCGAGGTCTGTTTTCAAATATAGAAATAGCCGCTGGCTTAGAATTATTCTGTGAGCGTGAAAGTAACAAAGTGTATTGTTTGTGATGTAGCCCAAAGGGGGTGCACCTTGTATAATGACGTCGTGATGTGTCACACTACCCAGAGTTGGCCAGACTGAAGCTAAGGGCCTGCCGACTCCAGTTGAAGGACTGAGAGCCGCCCCAGACCATCCTGAGGTTGGACGACTGACTATGACGACTCATAGAACTCACTAAGCTAGTGGACTCTGCTTGTGGTTTATAAGAAGGAAAGGGCACGAGAAAATCCTGGGGAAAGAAGCCCAGGTTAGAGTCTAGGAGGCTGCATCACTGATCTCAGGGACCAAGGGGTGAGAGTGTGCCCGAGTATCGCCAACCTGAGAAGCATCCTGAGTCTTAGTGAGCAGAGGTTTTAACTGGGGCTCCCTGAGGCAGGTATGACTGATGGATGGATGACCTGGTGGTTGATGTCAGCTTCCGGACCAGCTGATATGTTGTAACTCAAAGACAGCAACTTAGAATCCATCCGGCATAATCAGCCCATGCTGAAACTACCGGGTATGGCCAGCACCCACATGAGATAAAGACACGCCACCAGGTGTGTTCTTAACCCCCCTCCCAACCCACAGCCCCCAGAATAGAGGCCTAGACCTCTCTATAGACAAGGTCAAATTCTTTACTACCCAAGTATTTTTACCATCATATCTCTCTTCATATCTATAATGTCATAGACAAAATAAAAAACAAAACAAAACATAAAATTCAAATAAAATTATATCATAAAGTGAATTATCTAGGCACCAGCCAATGTATGTTTAATATCTTCTCCATATTGGATAAAACACACACAAAAAATAAGCGGAGGGTATTATTATATAACAGAAGTTATTTTATCTGTTTTATTTCATATATATATATATGTACACATATATGTATGTGTATGTGTGTGTGTGTGCATATATATATATATATATATATATATATATATATATTTAACATTATAATGTATTAGTAGTCCCAGAGGTACAGGTCTGTGAATCGTCAGGCTTACACACTCAGCACTCACTATAGCACACACCCTCCCCAGTGTCTTTGTTCGCTGACAGTGATGGGCTCTAAGATGTCCATTCTTTGGTTACGCTCCTCATAAGACACGGGCAAACTGCTGATTATGGGGGAAGCTCTCCTGAAGTGTATTTTGTTAATTCACATTGGATTTCTAGTTCAGACTTATTCGTGGTGTATAGGACAAATGTACTAGAAACAATCTTCAAAGGTCCAACCCTATAAACCTCAGAAGAATCTCAGAATAGATGAGAGATACTTGGGAAAAAACAAAACATAGAAAACTTTGAATAGCTTCTGGCATCTTTAGTAAAAAGTGAACAATTTAAACAATCAAGAGTCAAGAATTCTGAATCTTAAGGCATCCGTCTTCATAAGCATTTATTAAACCAATTCATAGGTACGTGACAGTATTAATATGTTTATTGTGTAAGGATTTATTATGTAAAGTTGGTGTATTATAAATTCATCTGAAAACAATCTGGACTAAAAGTATGCTATCTATTAAAATAAAAAAGAAAAAATAGGTCTCAAAATGACTTGGGAAATTAAGACATTATTTTTTCCAATAGCATAATTATATAGAAGTCTCAGTTTAAAAGATGGATTATAATTGTTAAAATATGGTTAAAAAAGACTTATTAGTTTACTAAATGTAATTTGACAATTAAAAACTTATTGAGTTTACTAAATGTAATTTGACAATTAAATATGCATCTCTACTTACACAGTTTAAAAATTTTAGATTTTTTGTTGACCTAATCTTTTATCACTGAAATATTTATGTAGTTATACATTTAGGATTTTTTTTTTAAGTTAACTACTGTCCTATTGTTGCTCAACTTAAAATGCAGTAATAACTGGTGGGAACTATGTGGACAGAGATAATGAGTAGGATAACTTAATACGTTGCAATTATCACGTTAGCAACGTCTTTCAGACCGACAGAGTTTGTAAGCAGAACGCTATTTGACTGCATAATTGACATGAGAAATTCAACCAACCAAAGGATGTTATATACATAATATTTAAAATTAAGGCTTACCAAGTTGATTGCTGAATAAATAATCTTTTCTAATAGTTTAGAATAAAAATGGCATCCTGAAAAATATACTTTTTGCTTATATTTATAAATATTTATACTATTTATGTATATTATAATATATTATGTTATATATTGTATATACTATTTATGAAAAGTATATAAAATATTTATCTTATAAATATTATTTTAAATATTTCCATTATGAAGCAGTCCCTAAGATAGAGTACACTATGTCCCCCTATCAAAAAACCATCATAAGGAAACCAAAGTTATTGAAGGAAAAAAAAAATAGGTCAAAAATACCTGCAGAGTTCCACACATCCAGCGAGATCAGGCATTCAGTTCCTGGTTACGTTAACAGTCAGGAGTTTAAAATTCATAAACACCCAGGCCAAATGTAGGTACTTGTTGTGCACTGCTGTAGGCTTTTCTTCAGCCTCCTGTTGAAGGGTAGGCAGAAATCTTAATATAATCCTGGAGAAAACCATCTGTAAATTATCTGTAACTGTCCTGGTGGATATTTAGGGCTTTTAAAATTTAATTTCTGATTGAAATCACTTAAGCTCTTTCTATCCATCTCAATTCAGAGACAGTCACTTTGTACACATTTAAGTGGAGGAAGAGCCCAAAAAAGACATGTCTTGGCGCCCCTTGACTTTTCCCAAGTCTGTCCTCAGGTGGAATGAAATGATGGTGAGTTTCCACGTCCCTGTGCTGAGGTCCAGCCTGGCCACCAGCTCATCTTCCAATATCTTCTGGCCCTGGTTTCCCATGGGCAGGAACGGGTGAGACACACCCATCACTTTTTGTATGAGCCACCTAAAAGCTCACGTCCTCAAACCAGGGTGAGGTGAACAGAATCCACGGGGATACGGCAGCGATGCCCCGTCCAGTGGAGTGGGGTAGGCAGTGAGGACGAGGCGGGGGGCATTTTACATATAAGTAGGCACTGAACAAACTCCACACTGAATGACACATTCAGGTTGGACATCCCCTCCGTCATAGTCACCGTACCTAATGCTGGCTCTAGATTTTGCTGCAAGCGGACAACACAGTCATCTTCATGTCCATAGTTTTCTCTGGATTATCACATGCAGAAATAACCTGATAACTCTTTCCCATAACCGTACCTCACACAGCAGTCCCTCCTCCTAACCTATTCTTCACAGGCGTGCGCGTCAAGAGTTGTAGACAACACTCCCTCTGACCCTGCTGGCCGCCAGTGGGTGCCTTCATCCTACAACAAGCCATTCTGTGACACCGCTGCATAGTCTCCCCGAGGAGAGCTTCTGATCCCACCGATGAAACCCCCCGGGCCCACAAGGCTGCCCCTGCCCTGCCCCAGTTTGGATGCCAGTCCCAAGTCCAGACTGTCACTGGTGCCCCTCATTGACTGGCTGTGATTCAGGTCTCCATGACTCCCTCCTCCTCCTGGATGACTTTACTAGAGCAACTCACAGAACCCAGGAAAATACTGTACTTACAAGATTGCAGATCAGGGGTGCGTGGGTGGCTCAGTTGTTAAGTGCCTGCCTTCGGCTGGGGTCATGATCCCAGGGTCCTGGGATCAAGCCCTGTGTCGGACTCCCTGCTAGGCAGGGAACCTGCTTCCTCCTCTCCCCCTCTCCCTGCCTCTTTCCCTCTCTCTCTCTCTGTCAAATAAGTAAATAAATAAATAAAATCTTAAGGAAAAAAATAAAAAAGGTTACAGACCAGTCCAGAGGCTATAACTCAGAAGCAGCCAGATGGAGGAGATGCAGAGGCCGCGGTGGGCTGGAAGACAAGCAGGACGGCGTATTCTCTCCGGGAGAACCATCCTTCTGCTGCCCAAGTGTTCGCCAGCCCAGAGGTTCTCCAGACCCCATGCGTTGGGGTTTTTATGGAGTCTTCACTACAGATGTATGATGATTAAATCACTGGCCAGTGGAGATTAAGTCGACCTCCAGCTCCTCAGTTCTGTGAAGGTTAGGATGCAGCTGAGATTTCCCGTCCTCCGATTACTTACCTGGTTCCCCGGCAACTAGCGCCATCCCTGGTGCTTTCCTAGTCCCCTTATTCATAGCTCACGTGTGATCAAAAGGGTCTTGTTATGAATAATGAAGGATGCCTTTATGTCTTTCATCCCTTAGCTTTTATCCAAGGTTTCCAGAGTCCTATGCGAAGAGCAGGGAGGAAGACCGCATATTTGTCTCTTACTACAAATCCCATCACCGTGGGCACTCCCAAATACAAGAGCGACTGTGTGTCTAGTGACTCTTCGGCTCCTGGAGTGGGGGACAGTCTGACAGCACGTCACGTCTGATGGTGAAGCGTAGTGCCTAGTATGCCCATGTGCTCTGTCCGGCCAGCTGGTGGCCTCCCTTGTCCCTCTGTGACCAGGCTCCCAGGCTGGCAGTGAGGAGCTTCGAGGTGCCCAGCTTGGCAGGGCTGTGCCCATCCTCTGGTGACCAGGTGCCCCTCACAGTGGCTTCAAGACTGATCACCTCAGGATTCATGCCACCTTAGATCCCACATCCTCTGTCCCTGTGGACTTTGGGTGACTTTCCACCCAGATGTGGAAATTCCGTCCAGATGTGGAAATGTAGACATGCCTTTGGGGCCACGGCAGGAACGGTGAAGCCTCCTTTGTGAGCACAGACAGCTCAGGGGAAGAGAAGGAGACTTCCCCTCATGTTTCTTAGTATCCTGTTTTCTCTGCTCTAGAGTCCACAACAGTGTTTGCCTCGGGGCATATTACATGTGTTCATGGAATGTTATTAGCTCACGTGACAAGTAGGGCTTGTTCTCTCCCTCATCGGACTTGCACAAGTAGACCTTTATACTCAGCGTTTGCTCGGTAGCTTCTCCATCACTACCTTCTCCGCTCTGTCCCCCGCTCTAACCCCACACGTCCTGGTCCATGATACACTCTCAGCAAAAACTCCTCGAATACGTAAAAGGTGGACCTGTTACTTGACTACCACACATAAATCATGGCAAGGATATCTTTGTTCAGCGTCCGACAGCTATTAAGTGACGTAAAGAACATCAGAAGCCAGAAATGTGTCCTCCCAAGGAAATTAGCGTATTGTTTCTTTTGTCCTTGGAAAGGCTTTATCCTTCATGTTTGTTTTGTTGTGTTTTTCCCCATTGGGAAGGGTGCGCCCGTGTTTAATACGGTTATACGAGTCTAAGATTCACCTTGAAAGGTGAAAATGCACTAGGGAAGCCTTGGAGATCACAGATGATGGGTCAGGAGCGGGTGCAGACCCTCACGTCCCCAGCAGGGCTGCCGGCCCCTCCCTTCAGTGCCCTCGGTACGGAAATACTTTGTGGTGACTGTCTTACTCGGTGTCGGCCGTCTGCTCTCTACTGTCTCTCATTTATTGTGGTGTGAGCTCGGCCCTGGGGCGTCGTGGGAGTGGACTGTGGGTAAGGGGGAAAAGGAGCACCGTCCCTGACTTCTGGCCGCTGCCCCACGGTGGTGAGAGCAGATAGCCCCATGGCAGGGGAACAAACGTGGCCGGCCAGAGCCAGCTGCCTTCAAGGTGGAAGGACCTTTGAGTTGAGCTGAGAAGAAACGGACCAGCTCAGCCTGGAAGCAGAGGAGGAGGAAAGCCTTTGGACTTTTCATACAGAGTGAACTTTTGCATGAAGTTTGGAGGTGAGACAAAGTAAGACATCTTCTGGGGACACTGACTAGCTCCAAATGACCGCAGACTAGATCACGGCCTCATTGCATAAATCATAGCTGTCCCTGTGCTTTGCTTTGCTACTTTACAAAGCAAGGTTTAGGGCCTCCAAACCCACTTATCAATATTCATGCCTTAACGTTTCTAAAATGTTCTCCATGGCGCCTTCTCCTAATGACTCTGCCCAAAACTTGGGCCGGATTCAATGTATTTTCCACTGGAACATTCCCCACCCCCTTAGACATACCCATGCCTCTATGTGATGAACCCAGCAGCGTACCATGTACCACCTCGTGCCTTGTCATCGCTCACTGTTTTCTACAGAAGGTTCGTTTCTCTCACTTTACGATGCAGTTTCACCAGTTTTGCCACCTAAATTCGACACCTTTCATAACAAGTCTTCGAAAGCTCCAGAAGATTCATGCTAGTGGCAGGCACTCCGACCCCACTATCAGTGTTTGGTTGATTAAAAAGTCTACTTCGTTTGTGACTTTGATGTATTATACTGCTCTCCGAGTGTCGTAATGTGTCTCAGATTATGATGCTAATATGTAGTCACTTCATTTTCCCCTCGATAAGACAAAATAATTGCCATGGCAACAGAAAATACCAATTCATTAAGTAAAATAAAACAGGCTGATTAGGGATTGTGAGTCTTGGCAGAGATGAAAGCTGGTGAGAGGAGGAAAAGCATCAAGAAAACCCCAAGTATATTATTTTCTCTCATTTCTTCAGGTATAGATCTGCCAAGAATTGATAACTTATTTTTTTAATTTAGGCAGGTAGACTTGGATACCACCCTTTTAGGCAGTTGAATATGTTTTAGAAATCTCACTTAAAACAACAACACAATTTCCATGATTTATTTATGCGTCATTTCCATGTAATTCCTCATATCACATAGCACAATGGATTATCAGTTCGGTCACAGAAGATAACTGAGTGACTGAGTAAGGGCTTTTTTTTTTTTTAATTTTTTTAATTACATGAGAATGACTTTATCCTGAAAGGATTTTGAGTGTTTGGAGAATATATTAAACGGAATTTAGATAACTTAGCTTAGAAGTATAATTCTTCTAAGGTTTTAAGACTTTAGTGGAATTACTTTGACAAAGTAGCTACTGAAAATATTCACCATTATTTCTCATAAGGAAAATTTTGGCAAAGGGACTTTAGAGACTTAGAAATTTTTAACTGTGTCCTTTCTGAAGTTGACTGTATTGGGGCTTAATTTTCTTTGCTTCCTTTTCAGCTCCTTGTGGATATAATGTAACATCTCAGAATGGTACCATTTATTCTCCTGGATTTCCAGACGAGTACCCAATCCTGAAGGACTGCCTTTGGCTGATCACCGTCCCTCCGGGCCATGGGGTCTACATCAACTTCACGTTACTACAGACGGAAGCCGTGAATGATTACATTGCTGTCTGGTAGGGGAGCCTTTCCGTGTGAACTCATCTGTGATTGTGTCAAACTGTTCTCGCAACCACAGACGTGGGGCTTTGATGTCAGATGACACATTAAGAAGTGAAGTTTTTAGGTAGATATTGGAAAGGATATTTACGAAGGAAATCAAGTGATATGGGGAATAAATGTCATGTGATATGTTTGCATTTTGTTAATTCAGGATTCCTCTGAATAGAGATTACCCCAACATAGTTGGATTATACATTTTTTTTTTTAAGTGCGATTTTTCTTTTTTTATAAAAGAAAAGTTGGTTAGGAATCTTTTGCCATGATAAGAATTCGGTGCTCCTGGAAACATTGAAGAGATAATTACACACAACCCTCCCACCGTCCTGTGTACACACGGCAGGACTGCGCGTCCATACGATGTGCAGGAAGTGACACTGAGCCAGCTCAGGCCTGGGGATTTGGGTTCTGCTTCTCTTTCCAAGGAGTCATGTGGCCTTGGGTAATTACTTACGTGAACTTTGGCTACATTCACGTCCTTGGGAATGACTACCCTACCTTTGCTTTTGGAAGTAAGAGGTTATAGGGGACACAGAGATTGACAAGTCCTCTGTGAAACTACGATGGGAGAAGGGGAGAGGACCAGTGGGGTGTGAGGAGGTGAGCTCCATCCAGGCTTGAAAATCAGGATGTGCTGCCAGAAAATATTTCCATGAAAACTATGAATTTATGGGAGGTAGCAATGTGGTATGCATGTGTGTGTGCCTCAGAACTTGGTGTAGAAAGTTGGTGTAAATGGTACGGGTTATTGTGGATATTGGAAAGCCTGTACAGCGAGCTGAAGACAGGTGACTTCAGGGTATTGGAAGGTGTCAGGGATGGGTTTTATGGGGTCCAAGTGAGCAGGACAGAGAGTACAGGAACTTATAAATCACGTGAAAGATCCCAGGCTTAGTTCTAAGAGTGATGAAGATTTTCTAGGGTTTTAGGAAGGGGAGTCACCGGCTGCAGAATTCCCAGTCTTGTTTGGTGGGAAATGAGTCAACTGAGGGCAGGAAGGGAGACCGGCTTCTGAGGCTCTAGAAGTAACTCTTGCAGGGAGGAGAGATTGGCAGAACCAGCGGCTGAGGGGTGAGGAGGAATGGGGAGCCTGAAATATTAAGTTTTTTCCCTTTCAAAGGCAAAACAAAACCACATTATACCACCAGCCGTTTCGCCTGGATTAACCTACAGACGCAGCAGGTAGACGCAAAAGCTCCTCATAGTCAACCAAGTGCAGTGTCCATTGTCAGAGCCCTAATGAGAAAGAGACCAAGGAGGCTGGCCAACTTTGTGACATTAAACACTCGCTGTTTCTAAACACAGTGTCCACAAGACAGTAGTATTTTATTCAGTTTGTTAAAAACACAAAAATTCAACTGAGTAAATTTGAACATCTAATTGGTTTTATTTATTGATTCCTGACTCCGGTTAACACTCCACTGGGCAGGAGAGAGGTGCTCTGAGGAGTTAGGTGTACACAATGGAAGATTCTTATAGGAAGAGGGTGGGGCAAGACATTGTTAGCAGGAGAAAGGATTGTTTCAGGCAAGGTCACCTTCCCTGAGGGGGGGGGGCTGGCGGTCTCATCATGCAGTTTACCTCATCTTGGTGAGGGGAGGGGGTGCTGGGCAGTGATGGAAACCTTCCACGCAACCTTATTGATGCTGAACATTTCTGAATGATTGGCTTAAACATTGACTCCAAGAGCAGCAGAAAGTGCAATTAAGTGTTGCTTTGCTATCCTGGGGCAAGTAGCTGGACCTTCACACTATCATTTCCTTTTTAACAAAGTCTTAAAAACTTTGTACTTCAATAGCAAGATCTCCATAAATTTCACCCATCGTTAGAAGAGACACCATGGAATTGAGACTTTCAAACATGGATGTTTGAAAGGCAGCTGATACATGATATTACAGTAACTAACTGTAAGAGCCCTAATGTGTCTCTGTTAGGGCTCTGAAAAGGTCTACAGTGGGGTGAGTAAAGTCAGCCCCAAAATCTCCAGGTGTGAGCACCAACTCGGTCCCCTGGAGCCCAGGCTCAGACCAAGCTGCTTGGGCAGGATGGAAGCCACATGTTGGAAGAAAATGGTTGTTGGTTTCAGCTGTGAGTAAGAACTTTCTCCTCAAACTTCTCTCTTTCCTAGGGATGGTCCTGACCAGAACTCACCTCAGCTGGGAGTTTTCAGTGGCAACACAGCCCTGGAAACGGCATACAGCTCCACCAACCAGGTCCTGCTCAAGTTCCACAGCGATTTTTCCAACGGAGGCTTCTTTGTTCTCAATTTTCACGGTCAGTGCATTCTCACCTTGTCGATTAAGGCGAAGAATTCCATTTGGTTCTCCTGATAGTGTTGACATATGGCTCCTTTCCAGCTAGAGTTCCTTGGTCTTGCCAAGCAAGAGCCTTCTGAGACTTTCTTGCTTTCAGTGCCAGAGGTCCCTGTGACCCTCTTTTGCTTTATGCTGTTTGTAGATGGCCCATCTGGTGTGGGGGAAGCTTGGACTCATTCCAAGAGAAGAGTATTGCTGGTGAGACTCAGATCCAGGGACCCTTGAAATCAGTTTAGTAGCTTTCCTAGAGTCCCTGTGTCGCCTGCAGAGGAGTCAAGGTAGCAAATGCCACAGAGTTATGGTTGAGGCAACAGGGCACTAAATGACTTTGAAAACCAATAATTTGGAGAAAAGCGTATCAATCCCTTGTTGTATCTGGTGAGGGCTGCACCCATGGAAGTCGCCAGCGTGGGGTTCCGAGAGGTACCTTAGCGAATGTGAATGTGGACCTGGCACCAGGCCATGGGTGAAGCATTTCCTTCCAGAAGCCCCGAATTATGTAAAGTGGCTTTATTTAAATGCCCGAGTTTTAAAAACTGTTCCCTCTCCCCTTTGACTTTCCATATTCATGGGTGTGAAATAATCCTATAAGCTTGAGAATGTTCTAAAACGATGATTTACAAACATAGACCTCGCAGGGTACCTGGGCATGAAAACAATAGAAGCAGAATGCTTGTTGTAATAATTTTGTTTATTCAGCAAATGTAATTGCAGTTTTGTTTTTCTTTCTATAAACCCTTTAGCATTTCAGCTCAAGAAATGCCAACCTCCCCCGTCAGTTCCACAGGCAGAAATGCTTATGGAGGATGAGGATTTTGAAATAGGTAACGTGTTCTTTGTTGCAGCATCATTAGCTCAGCTCAACTTTTTTAACACTCACCCTCACTGCGATAATTACTCACGTGAGTAAGTGAGTATTTGTCAGAATGTCCTAAAGCATTGCTAGGGAGTTCATATATCGAAGAAATATGCATTTCTTCCTCCACTGCCACGGTGTTTGTTTTTAGCTATTTCAGCTTTGCTTCTGTCATCTGAGCATACCCTCACCTCACCAGGCCCACCAGCATTTGCTAGCTTGTCTTTTTCTTTTAAATAAGGTATTCGGAGACAGACTTAAACAGATATTTGCGTTTAGTTAGGAAAAGATGTTCTCGCACAAGAAGGGCTTAATCATTGGTAGCTAAAATAATGATGACTATGACTTTGACCTTTCATTGAAATTGGAATGTAATTGGTGAGTGTACTTAATGGTAATATTTAGAAATTCTGCTTTATCATTCCGTATTAATGGCGAGTTTCATTAAATAACCATCAGGTCACATTAGGTGACCCGCTGCCGCATATGTCTGTGGTGTAATTACTGTGACCCAGGATTTCTCTGTCTCAACTACAAACACAACACTGTGTTCTCCCCCCGAGTTTCAGACCACTGATCAAACCACGTGACCCATTTTCTGCTCTCCTCCTAATGGCTCAGTTAATGGGAACATTGTGCTAATTAGGCCAAGGTCGCAGGTTAGCCCTCTCTGGATGCATTGAAGCCATCCTGTGTTGCACCCGTAAATCCCAAGCAATCCCAATCCGCCTTCTTTTTTTTTTTTGAGTAGTAATTGTGGGGGAGGGGCGGGACCATAGACACATCAGTCTGTGACAAAACCTGCCCCATGCGCTGTCTGGTATCTGGGAAGACAGCGTTTTTATAAGTCAAGAAGTGACAACAGTCCCCTTTGATTAAATAAACTAGAAATGAATCCCGATGTGGGTCCAGAAGTGCTTTGCTCCCTGACGTCCTTCAGTAGGTGGCCATCTCGACCTTTCCTGCCCTCACTCACGGGGTGTGTCATGGAAACATAGTCCCAGGTGAGCTCTGTTGGCTCTTGCAGGGGACTTCGTGAAGTACCAGTGCCACCCTGGGTACACGCTGTCTGGGACGGACACCCTGACCTGCAAGCTCAGTGCCCAACTGCAGTTTGAAGGTGCCCTCCCAACGTGTGAAGGTATGCACAGCTTGCGGCGGCCTGCGCTTCCCATAGAGTTGTGAACTGTGCACGATCTCCTTGCAAATCAGATCACCTGCCAACAAATACCTAATTGCCTTTCTCCTTTAGCTACGTGTAAAATACAAATCAAAAGCGTATCAAATAAGAGGTCTTTTCTTCCCCAGTAGCTTACCAGAAAATGTTCATATATATGGCTAAGTTAAAATAATTTAGAAATAGGGGCACCTGGGTGGCTCAGTGGGGTAAGCCGCTGCCTTCGGCTCAGGTCATGATCTCAGGGTCCTGGGATCGAGTCCCGCATCAGGCTCTCAGCTCAGCGGGGAGCCTGCTTCCTCCTCTCTCTCTCTGCCTGCCTCTCTGCCTACTTATGATCTCTGTCTGTCAAATAAATAAATAATATCTTAAAAAAATTAGAAATAACAGTCTGAATACCTACCACCGAGGTTCCACCATCCATGTACTCTATATATCCTTAGTCGTGTGTCTCTTATCTTTCTATCCATCCATTAATGTTACTTTTGTTGTATTTCAAGGCAAATTACAGGCATCACAACACTTCCCTCTAAATACATTAGTATCTGTAAAATTATCTAGTGCTTACTATTTTCTATAAGATTTATAAGCATTGGCATGCGCCTTGGTGCAATAAGATGCACATATTTCATACATTCACATGTCTTTAAAACACATAGAGCAGATGCAATCACAAGATACACAATAGCGCAAGACTTGAGGCTGAATCTATTGATTTAAGTGATTGAAGTATTTAAGTAGGTCACTTTAAACTATTTGAAAGTCTCTACTCTTAAGTAATATTGGGGCAATAAACACTTGAAAAAACATAAGTATGCTATAATATCTCAATGTAAGTCAGAAGTATGATGGTTTGGCCAGTTGGAAAGCTTTCCACATTAGAATAGTTTTGATTTTGTGACTTCAGAATCACAATAAACATTCAATTCATTTAAAGAATGGGACCACCCCCGTTTCAAGAAATTTGAACATTATCATATGATATAAGCACCTAAAAGGCCCCAAAATTTAGGAAGAGAAGACCCAGTGATTCAGTGTAGACAGTGACCGCAGGTGAATCATTAATCCTTGGGCATCAAGTGTGAGGAGGATCTGGATCGGCCTCATTTGTGAGATGTTTGTGACGATGCAGAGAACATTAAGTGAGTCATTACAGGTGTTCTAATGTGAATTATCAGCCCCACGAAGAAGTAACTTCCTTTGCACTGTGCACGTGCCCCCACACTTGAATGGAGTCTCCTAGAATGTGCGCTCACTTCCTGCGTCCTCCTCCTGCAAGAGGCGCAATCCTAGCCCCCTGGGGAGAGGGAGACAATTCTCAGCATCTGAAGAAAATCTGGGACGCTGTGGTCTTAAATAACCATGACTGCTCAGACCAATTCTAAGAAACACTGCTTTCAGATTGTACCTCGGGGAGCACAGGTGTGTGTGGGCAAAGACCGTCCCCTCAGAAGCACACCTTCTTCAGTCCATGGGATGCTCTAGCCACGCGGAGGACCCACACAGTTCTGGAAGTCACTGGCACTTTGCCTCACACCTGCCTGGTTTAAAATTGGGACACCGCTCGGGGTGATAAGTCAGGAGACTGAGTCATTACTTTTTAGGAACAAATCGGTGTATACGTACCATATTACATCAGCAACAACCATCTACAGTGTTTGTTTGTTTTTTTCCCCTCAAGGTGCAAGGGGATATAAAATATTCATCTTTTTCCATTTTATATAGAAATTACCTGAGGTAAACCCTCACATTTTTAGGGCACATCTTAATTCCAACAAACAGCCTAAAGTTTCTCAGCATAGATGATTTCAAACAGGGGTGGTCTTAGTTGATGAGTGAAGAAAGGCACACATATTTATTTAATATGCTACTTCAAAAAGAGGGAAAATTACTTTATTATGTTGGCTATGCCCAAGATTAACCTCATTTTTATTTAAATGAAATTAATTCATGACAGTCCAGGAACTGAGTAAATCAGCACAACATGAGCATCATTCTCTAAATTACTTGGCTCTCACACACGGTTGCAGGAAGGATTCTGCTAACAAGACACGTTCTCTCTGCTCAGACCGAGTGCCCATGTCCCACTGAACACCCAGCAGTTACTACAGAGGACAGCGTAGTTCTCTACTGTTTCCCTTCAGGAGTAAATATCTTTAAAACAAGGTATTTTAACAAGAGTTATTAAGAGATATTAAAACAAGATATTAAGAGATATTAAAACAAGAGTTACCTAAATGCATTCTTTAAGAAAAAGAACGAAGGGCTCAGATGTCTTTTATCAAATAATCATTTAATGATAACCTTTCTCCCAGCACTTTCTAAAATTATTTGGTTGGTCTCAAGGGGAGAGAGTCGGTAATCCCGTGATAAATTATAGGTGGAAAATTGTGTGGGTTATGAGTCCTACTAAGTTTTGCTTTGAAAATTGTCTCCAGAGGCGCCTGGGTGGCTCAATGGGTTAAGCCTCTGCCTTCGGCTCAGGTCATGATCTCAGGGTCCCAGGGTTGAGTCCCGCCTCACATTAAGATGTGCCCTAAAAATGTGAAGGTTTACCACCTTGCTCAGCGGGAAGCCTGCTTCTCCCTTCCCTCTGCAGCGCTCCCTGCTTGTGCTTGTTTTCTCTCTGTCTCTATCAAATAAATAAATAAAATCTTTAAAAGAGATCTAAAAAAATGAAAATTATCACCACTTTGAGGGTGATTGATTGTTCCTTGGGAACAGTGGGAGCAAATTGTTCCTTGAAAATTAGCATCCCATGCAGATACACCTTCTTGGATGCCCATCTTAATTTAGGAAACATTGAATGAGGGTCTGGAATGTTTTCCAGAACCACCAAGCAATTCTCCCAGTCTCTCCAAACCCGAGCTGAGTGCCCTACAGTTGAAACCAATTCTGACACTCCCTGCCTGGAGACAGTGCCTGACCCCACAGGTTAAGGGCTCAGTCCTAAAAGACGGCTCCCCCTTTGGAGGCCCGTCACAAAGCCAACTTGTCCTCTGTGTTTCTGACGGACCTGCTCTGGATCAGAAGCACTCATAATCCCCTCTTTGGTTTTTATCCTATGCTAGAAGAGCTTATATAACCCAGGGAAACATTTACTTAGATTTAGCATTGCGAATATAGTATTGTGAAGAATTCCAGTCTGTATCCTTTACTATAGAAAGGGGATAGGTGAAGAGTCAGAGGAAGACGTACACGGTGCAGGGTCTAGAGGGGTCTCAGCACAGGAGCTTCTGTGCCCTGGATTGGGGTCTAAGAATTTTTATAGAGCTAATCATCGCTTTTTTTTTTTTAATTAAGAAACATGTATTTTCAGTGAACACTAAAGACAGCCAGTGTCCTTTTAATAATGAGCACTTCTTGAAGAGCTGTAAGACACAGATCAAGGGCTCCCAGAGACACCTTTCTTACTGGTCCATAGGGTTCTCTATTCACAATTCTCTGGGTCCTACAGGTGCTTTTAAGAATTAGTTTTCATTGTTTATAAATCCTAACATTTGATTGCATTACTTTTGCTGAAGCCCTGAAAGAAGCTTCAAATAGTATGCTTTGGTTTTAAGCCTCCCATTTCTTTTTTCTTCAAAAAATAAGCTGAAGGAATAACTTCTTGTGGAGGTGTGGTGACTCAACATTCAGGTGCCTATCTCAGAGAGGCACGTGCCTTCAGAGGCGCCTTTGATGGGAACCTCCAACAGATGCTTCCCCCAGCGGGAGGTCGTCAGGGTCCCCTCCAGAGACAGGGCTGTGTTTTAAGTGTGAGTGCTGGTAGAGAGTGAACAGCCTGGCCCAAGGAGAGCCTGTGGTCTCTGAAACTTCCCACCGTGGCTGGGCGCTGCTCCTAGCAACACTTTATAGCAAGGCCCAGGAAGGTCTAGGCATGTATGAAGGAGCAAGAGACACAAATGAATCAAAACCACGTTTGCTCCCAGGGAGACACACTCAAGTGCATTTTTAACCAATACGTATATCTGGAAAAAATAATGAGTGTTGTAAGAAAAAGGAAGCACATCATTTCAGTTGCATTTTCATTCCTTCTTCTCCCAGCAGTAGAAGCAGCATTTTGGGGAAACCGGTGGGAGTGAGAATAGGTGTGCTTGAGATTCCGCCTCTGAGTCATCACCACTCACTCCTTTCCCAGCCTGGCAGGGACTCCGGCTCTATAGGTGGATTTTGGCAACGTGGCATCGGTTTCCAGTTTCTAGATGACCGGAACTTCCAGTGTTGCCTAATAATGATAGTGGCGGTGATGCAATCAGAAGGATGCGGCTTGGACTAAATGTTTTCAGAATTCAGAACGAACTGTGCTGGGCCTCAGCGGCTTTAGTCAGGAGGAGGCAGGAGGTGGCCCGTGCCTCGCGGGTGTGGAAATGCCTTCTGCCCGTGTAGCGCTTCAGACCGAAGGAAAGGGTTTACATGTATCTCTCTGATCACGACCCTGACAAGTAGCTTTGCTGCTGTCTGGTTACCTCATGGCTGAGAAACGCTCATAGTCTCACGGTGAGGTCAGGCGGGTCGGTGGAGATTCTAAAGCTCCAGGCCCTACACATATGCATCAGATGAAAGGCTAGTTGTCTTCTACTGTGTTCTTTTAAAAAATGCCAATGTGTTCATTTTTGAAAGGGCATAATATATTTCAGAGTGACCTCACCACCCTACTGTATATAGAAATTACTTTCTAAACAAAATTGCTTTAGTCTGAGTGTTTTGGCTTTATTTGACAGACAGAGATCACAAGTAGGCAATCACAAGGGCTACCCAATTTAACATTCTAAATATATTTTTTTAAGATTTTATTTATTTATGTAACAGAAAGAGATCACAAGTAGGCAGAGGCAGGCGGGGGTTGGGGGAGGCAGGCTCCCTGCTGAGCAGAGATCCCGATGTGGGGCTCAATCCCAGGACCCTGAGATCATGACCTGAGCTGAAGGCAGAGGCTTTAACCCACTGAGCCACCCAGGTGCCCCAACATTGTAAATATTCTTAAAAATCTACCTAAAATACTTCTTTATTTAAAAGGTTCTAGGAAATGTTTCATTGTTAGCGATCTTATGCCTAAACATTTTGTAAATGTAAGGTACATCTGAATAAGAACACTAAGGTAAATTTTTTAAAAAAGGAAAAATTTCCTTTTAACAGTTACTTGAATCAAAACATATTACATGGGGCGCCTGGGTGGCTCAGTGGGTTAAGCCGCTGCCTTCGGCTCAGGTCATGATCCCAGGGTCCTGGGATCGAGCCCCGCATCGGGCTCTCTGCTCAGCAGGGAGCCTGCTTCCTCCTCTCTCTCTGCCTGTCTCTCTGCCTGCTTGTGATCTCTGTCAAATAAATAAATAAAATCTTTAAAAAA